>NW_007255585.1:476597-511117 GCF_000164805.1 Carlito syrichta
CCCGCGCTCCAGGGCTGCCTGCGCCGGGGACAGCGTCTTCTCCGTGACGTTGAGAAGAATGCAGATGGGTTACCATCTGCAGGAGAGGTGAAACTTGAGGGAGCGTTGCTGTTATTCCTTCTGAACGAGGAACCGTTTCGTGGAAGGAAACCCGGCTAAGGAGTCGACCTGCCCTCCAGGGTGAATATTGTGCTCAAACCAGGGGCAGGGCGGGCTGGCCTGGGCGCTCAATGAATGGCAAGTCCCCTCCTCCTTCCCTTTGAATAAGCGTTGCAAGTAGTGTTTTGGATCCCCTTCTTGACGTGGAAGACCGTTTCCATCAAGTTCCAATTCAAGAGTGACACTTGACACAGGTGATTCCTCTCCTGGACTTTCGGGCTCCTTCCATCAGCATCTCATCGCCCTTAAGCATGTCAAATGCATTCATAAATGTGTAAAACAAAACGAAAAATCAAAAACACCCACTTGAACCGGTCTGTACCCAGCCCATTCATTCTTCAGGATCCTGCACACTGACTTCTGTGCCTACTACACTGACTAAGGTCACCTATTGTCTTCGAAAATTCCCTAAACCGCTGGATATTTCCCATGCCTCGTCCTTCTTGACCTACCTTCACCATTTGTCATTGTTGACCGGATTTTTATTCTTGAAACCGCTCCCTTTCATTGCCTCCTGTGACACCTCAGTGTCCAGGTTATCTGATCCTTTCTTGCTCAACCACCTCGATGTGACCTTGGTGTGTTTCTCTTGCTGCCTGGGCACAATGAGTGGTCTATCCAGACCCTCCAGTGACTTCAGTTACCAGCCACGTGCCATTAACTTATAAATTTCCATCCCTGTTCCAAAATTCCAGTTCTGTAAAGCCAACTTCTTAACAGAAATCTCTACCCAAATATCCCACAGGCCCTAAACTCGATTAAATCAGAACTCAACTTTTTTGCCAGCTGGCTTTTCTCTCTAGTCTCACTCTCAGTAAATGTCACCCACAATCCTCTTAGTCACCCAAAGGAGAAATCTGGAAATTACGCCAGGTTCCTCCTCCCTTGCTCGGTCTATCCATCCCTGCACCTCTGGTTCCTGTCTGTCACCTTCCCTCCATTTCCCTGCTCTAGCCTGGTTTCAGGTCCTTTGTTTAAAGCGCCCAAAACAGTGCATTACTTTCCTTATTAGTCTCACTGATTCTAAGCTGGTTGCACCTCCACCCTTGCCATCTCTTACATTGCAACCAAAGTAAGTCTTCTAAAATATGAAATTGAGCATATCATTTCCTGGATGAGCTTTAACAATGGCTCCATTGCCTGCAGGATAAAGTCCCAATAGCTTAGTTCATGCCTTTTTCTCCAGTCACATTAAACACTCTGAGTTCCTTGTACATGGTTCCCTATCGGGTCACTTATTTTTATGCTGTGCCCTCATTTGGAATGTCCTTCCTCTTATTCAGCTTGCCCAGACAACTCAGCTTTCAAGATTCACCCTCAGAGTCACCTCCCTCATGAAATCATTTCTGATCCTGCTTCAGGTTAGAACTGGCCACTGTCTCTGCAATTAAGTATCTCTCCCATTCCAATTATAATGCCTTAGGAGATTTTATTGAACTCAGTTTTTATGCATAATCTCCCTGATAGCAAGTATTATAACTGACTTGCCCTCATCTTCCTAGTTCTCAATACAGTTTCCGACTTAGGGCAGGTGTTCAATAAATTGTTATTGAATACATTAACTATGTGACATAGAGTAATTTTATTTTTATGGCTATGGAAAATCGGTTTCCCATGCATTATTTCCTCTCATTCTTGCAATTCTGTAACATACATATTACAGATTGTTTATACATACACACACACACACACACACACACACACACACACACACACACATATATATCTCACCTTTTACATAGAAGGAAACTGAAACTAGAAGAATAATGCACTTTGCTCAAGATTCTTCTGTATAATTTGCAGAGCCAGAACTCTAGCCCAGTTTGCCTAGTTAAGTTCATTACATGTTTATCCGTTTCTATGGTCTGAATGTTTATGTTTCTCCAAAATTTGTAAGTCGAAATCCTCATTCCCAATATGATGGTATTAGGAAGTGGGGACTTTGGAAGGTGATTTAGCTGTGGGAGCAGAGCTCTCATAAATGAGATTAGTTATCTTATGAAAGAAGTCCAGAGAGAGACTCCTCCCCATTTCTGCCACGTGAGGTTAAAGTGAGAAGATGGTGAATTCTGAGGAAGCAGGCCTTCACCAGACATGAAACCTGCCAGAACCTTGGTCTTGGACTTCCTAGCCTCAAGAATTATGAGAAATTAATTTATGTTGTCCATAAGTCACCCAGTCTATGGTATTTCATTATAGCCTCCCAAATAGACTATGACACCTATTCAATGTTTTTTCACCTTTAAATCTACTTTGTGTGATACATAGCTTTATTTTTGTTAGTTGCTGTCAAGTATATCTCTTAATCTCTTTATTTACAAGCATGCTCAGTCATTACATTTAAGTGTGTCCTGTAAATAACACTTGGATTTTTATATTATTGATCCATTCTGAGAGTCTGTCTTTTAGGAGTCTATTTTAATCTATTTTCTTTTTATTGTTGTTTTGAGTCGGAGTCTCACTCTGTCGCCCAGGATGGAGTGCAATGGCACATTCATGGCCACCGCAGCCTCAACCTGCTGGGCTCAGGCGAACCTTCTGCCTCAATCTTCCAAGTAGCTGGAACTACAGGTGGACGCCACCATGACTGGTTGATTTTTTGATTTATTGTAGAGATGGGATCTCATCAAGTTGCCCAGGCTGATCTCAAACCCCTGGACTCAGGCAATCTTCTCACCTCGGCCAGCGGGGATTATAGGCTTGAGCAGCTGGCCAAATCTGTTTTCATTTATCATGCATGTTAGAATAAAAGTTTGCAAGAAGGAGATCCTTCCCTCTACCTCACCATACACACAGTGTTTATTTCTCCCTCATGGAACAGTGTCAGGATAAGTGATGCAGATTATTGGAGGTGGCTCATTTGCCTCACATTGTAATTCTATCCCTTAGGACAGGGGTCCCCAACTCCTGGGGATGGACCGGTACCAGTCTGTGGCCTGTTTTACCTGTCCTTGGACTGTTAGGAACCCAGCCGCACAGCAAGAGGTGAACCCTGGGCAAGTGGAGCTCTGCCTGCTTGTCAGATCGGTGATAGTTTTAGATTCTCATAGGAGTGAGAACCTTGTTGTGAACTGTACATGTGAGGGCTCTAGGTTGTCCTCCTACCCGCTAAGCACCCTGACACCCCCACCCCACTGCCTACCTCCTCCCTGGAAAAATTTGTCTTACATGAAACTGGTCCCTGCTGCTTTAGGGCATTCACCTTTTATACATGGTGGAAGTTTATCTACATGGTGGAAGGCCTAGCTCAAGGAAGGAAGAAAGAAAGCATGAAAGAGCACAAGCTCCACTCTTCCCAGCCTGGTGGCTTCCGGATAGATGAACCAATTTCATGCGTGTAGGATCAGGGTTCCCAAGGTGTGTGGAGAGAGAGAGAGAGAGAGAGAGAGAGAGAGAGAGAGAGAGAGAACGAGCTAGGTGAACGCTGTATCCTTTTCATAAACTCATCTCAGAAGTCACACAACATCACTTCCACCAAATGATTTGGAACTAACAAAATATCCTGCCCAGATTGAAGTATATAGAATATTGGCCCCCTCACCCCACCTAAAGTGTCAGGAACATTGTAAGAAGAACTTGTGGAATTAGATGTATATACTTGTGCTTCCATCTTTGGAACAATCTAGTACATTGGTGTGTCTCAATAAATTTTGTTGTTCATACTTCTGGGTACCCAGAAGTCCAATCTCAGCATAGATTATAAACATGAAAGGTAAAGATTAAATGTCAGACCTGAAATCATACAAATCCTAGAAGAAAATCTAGGAAAGAACTCTTCTGGACATTGACCTAGACTAAAACCCCAAAAGCAGGCAACAAAAACAAAAATAAATAAATAGGACTTAATTAAACTAAAAGGCTTCTGCACAGCAAAAGAAGATACAGAGTAAACAGACAACCTACAGAATGGAAGAAGATATTCCCAAACTATACTTCTGACAAGGGACTAATATCCGGAATCTACAAAGAACACAAACAAATCAGCAAGAAAAAAGCAAATGATCCTATTAAAAAGTGGGCAAATGACATGAACACACATCTCTCAAAATAAAATACACAAATGACCAAGAAATATATGAAAAAATGTTCAACATCACTCATTGTCAGGGAAATGCAAATTAAAATCACAGTGAGATACCACCTTATACCAGTCAGAATGTCCATTATTAAATAAATCAAAAAATAATAGATGCTGGCACAGTGCAGAGAAAAGGGAAGACTTATACGCTGTTGGTGGGAGTGTAAATTAGTACAACCTCTATGGAAAGCAGTATGGAGATTTCTCAAAGAACTAAATGTAGATCTACTATTTGATCTAACAATCCCAATACTAGGTATCTACCCAAAGGAATAAAAGTTGTGTTATTAAAAAAGACACCTGCACTAGCATGTTCATCACAGCACAATTCACAATCGCAAAGATGTGGAATCAACCTAAATGCCCATCAGCTGATCAGTGAATAATGAAAATGTGACACACACACACACACACACACACACACACACACACACACACACACACCGTGGAATACTATTCAACCAGTGAAGGGAATGAAATAATGTTTTTTTGCAGCAACTTGGATGGAACTAAAGAACGTCATTCTAAGTGAGCTAACTCAAGAATAGAAAACCAAACACCACATGTTCTCACTTATAAGTGGGAGCTAAACTAAGGACATACAAAGACGTAGAGAATGATATAATGGACACTGGAAATGCAGAAGAGGTGGAGAAATGAAAAATCACCTATTGGGTAAAATGTACACCAGTGGGGGTGGTGAGTACACTTCAAGCCCAGACTTCTTCACTGCTATACAGTGCAACCTTATAACCAAAGACTATTATACCCCTAAAGCTATTGAAATAAAGAAAAAATAAACAAATAAGCATAGAAGGATATTCCTTCCCTCTGACACAGCAGCTGGGGAACATGGATCATCCAGGGGAAAATCCACTGAAAAACAGGCATAAAGTCCTCACATTGGAGAAGCAAAGAGCTCCAGCATCCCACGGCCAGATCTTTTATGGAGCAATAGAGTTTAGCTAACTTCCCATAAAAATAACCTGATAAAGACTTTCTACTTAAGGGTTGCACCTGAAGCAAGTTCATAAACAGATTACTTTCTAGTAATAATGCACCTGAAGCAAGAAATGGAAACGTCAGCCCTTGTTCCTCTTTACAAGAGTAATATGGAACACACAAAAAGAGAATCCATAGTAAACCAAACTATTCTTCTGTCATGTTGGCTGGATTATCCCTGCTATCTTAGTGAGAATGGCCTTCATGTTTCCTCACGCAACTGAGTGCAGTGGCATTCTCTATTTCTTACAGACCACAACTCAGGTATACAAATTCCATAAATGATCCACCTTACCCTCTTGCCCCCACCCCACACAAGAGAAAAACAACTTAAACATTATTTAAAATGTGTTGACCATGAGTATCGATCCGTAGGGATGTTAAAAATACCGTCAGTAAAAAGGTAGATTTTAAAACACAATGCATAAAAGATGTAAATATTATATAAGTATAAATTGAGAAATTCGGCAGAGTATACCCCAAAGTGATTAGTGATTAGCGATGAGCAGTCCATAATCCCATGTTTGTCCTTCCTTGTTTTTGTTTGATGTGTGGAATTTGTTTGATGTTTGACATGTGGTACTTTTTTATTTTCCCACAATAAGAATGTGTTGCTTGTGAGAGAAGAAAATTATTAATAATTGTTCACAATTAGGTTGACAATGAGAACAAAATTATAAAAATATAAATCCCTAAGTGCCGAAAAAGTATATATATCAGGCATGGGAATAAGGTAGCAATGGGGCAGAGGAAAAGGGGAAACAACAGAGGTATAAGGTTCTGTCTTCTATGCCAGACAAGGGTGAAGAATCAGGTCCAGAGTTAAGATAAAATGTAACAAGTTTAGTTGTATTCAAACAATGGCAAAATGTGGGTTTCCCGCCAAGCAGGCAGAACAAAGGATGAGAAATCTTGCTTTTGTGAGTTCTGAGAAGACATTCAGCAGACTTTAGCTGGGGGGTAGCAGAAGCCCACCACTTTAGATTTAAGTTCAGTGTTCTAGACCCTAGAAGCGGGGCTGCCAAGAACTGAATCACAGGAATTGAGAAAAAGCAAAGTGCTGAGAACTGCAGCAATGAATTTGGAGGCAGCTCAGACGCGGGCAGCTCAGCAGCAAGCTGGGTGCCCATCAGAGGCAGGAATCAGGAATCAAGAAGGCTGGAGAGCACATGGGTGCAGTTGTCAGAGCTGGCTTTCAAGACCCCAGGACAGGGTCAGGGAACTTCAGCAAAACCATCCTGAGTAAGGGACTAATGTTTATGCAGTGGGTTTTTCAGAGAGAGTTGGGAGTATTTTTCTTCTGGAAAACTACGCAAGGAAGAAATCAAGGCAAGAAGCATGAGGTTTGGCATTTTGTTATTGAGGTATACTAGCATTTAGAGAAAAGTGCATGGGATTTGCTGTTAGGGAGAACTGTGCTCAAACTCCTGCTCTTCTGTTATTGACCTTGAAGCCTTGGTCAAGTTGATTCTCTCACTTTGAAGTGAACACTATAAGTGGGAGGATTGCTGGAGCTCAGGCATTTGAGATCAGCCTGTGCAACATAGTGAGACCTAGTCTCTACAAAAAAAAAAAAAATTAGCTGGGCATGGTTGCATACATCTGTAGTTCCACCTGCTCAGGAGGCTAAGACAGAAGAATCACCAGAGCCCAGAAGGCCCAAAGTTGTGGTAAGCCATAAGTGATTGTGCCCACTGCACTCTAACCTGGGTGACAGAGTAAGAAGCTGACTAAAAAAAAAGCATTTATAGGCCAGGCTTGGTGACTCAGTCTGCAATTCCAGCACTTTGGGAGGCAGAGGCAAGTGGATTGTCTGAGCCCACAGGTTCAAGACCAACCCAGGCAACTTGGCAAGACCTCATATCTACAATTAAAAAAAAAAATTAGCCCAGTGTGGTAGCACATGCCGATAGTTCCAGCTACTTGGAAGGCTGAGGTGGAAAGATTGCCAGAGCCCAGCAGGTCAACGCTGAGGTGGCCATGAGTATGCATGCCACTGCACTCCAGCCTGCATCTTGGGCAACAGAATGAGACTCTAACTAAAAAAATAAAAAAAAAAAAAGCAGCATTATAATACCAATTTCTCAGTACTCTTGGATACCAAATGAAATACTGTACTAAAAATATGTCTGGCATATATAGGGGCTCTTTATAAACATAAAAACTCCAGCTGAAAAAGTAAAGAAATGGGAGGACTGTTACATTCATATCACACAAATTAATTGGGAGAACATTGCCTCTCATTATTAATACAGGAAGTCCTATTCTTTGTGAAACTAGCAGCTATTGGAATTAGAAAACCATGGGTGTTATATGTAAAATTTTGCACATAAGTTTTTAAAACTCTCTTTTAAATGAGTGACATTTGAGTTTTCATCATCAGAACAATCATGTGAAGAGTTTATTGTTATCCTCTTCTTACAGATGAGGAGACTAAGGTCCAGAGATTAAGCAATTTACCCAAGGTCACAGTACTCTACAAAGTAGAGCTAGAATGCGGAGCTCTCAGCACACAGAAGTCCCATCCCAGAGGTAGAAGAAGAATCAAGGAGCAGAAGGTCAAGGGGAGGCACAAGAGGGAGAATGAGCTACACTTCAAGAACTTGAGTGGTAATGTTTTTTGGGGGAGGGGAGGTCAGAACTTTTTTGTGACATAAGGAAGCAAGCATGTTTGGGCAACGAGAAGGAGCTAAAGGAGGGAAGAGTAACTGAAATGCCAAAGGGAAAGGACTAGTTGATGGGGAATGCTCTAGTGCCCAGGTTGGGGAATATGGCTTCAAGAACTCTGTTTCTTCAGAACCAAGAATTAGGGAGGTAAGGAAGAGAAATGCACGGTAAACATTAGCTGTCGTTATGACCTGGACTGGAATCCAGGGCTAAAGTGTGTTTTCTCTCCTGTTGCCTGAGGATATAGTCGCTGCCCTCAGTACAAAGGTCCCTCCCTCTTACCAGCCTCTTGTGCACAACACCCCCTTTCCTCATCACTCCTTGGTTTGCTTTGCTTTAACTCTGCTTCCTGCACCCGGGCCTTCCCCTGCCAGGGGCTTGGCAGGTCTTCTTCTGAGGTGCCCTTTTCCTGCTCCACCTCTCTGTCTATTTAGCCCAGATGGGAACTCGGAGGGCCACAAGCAGGTGATGAGCCAGGACTCTGGGAACTTGGCCTGCCCCAGCTGGTGTTGTCTCATGCCTCGTCTCTCTGCCACAGGTTCCAGCTGTACCTGAGCCCAGAACAAACTGTGTACCATTCTCTCTGCCCAGTCCTGCCTCTCCCCTTGGGCAACCCCCACTCCTGTGGACACTCCCACAGATAGTGCACCCAGTGAGCCTGGCAGCAGGTGGGGGATGGAGGGGCCCCCAAGGGTGGCTGCTGTGGAGGTGAGAGTTGGGTGGACTGGAGGACTGGGGCTGTTTGGGTAACATCTTCATAGAGGAGCGTGTGCACTGCAGGAATTCAGAGAGGACGTTAAGTGCTGCTTACTTGGATGTGAAGACCATTTATTATACTTCTGCTTTTTGCATCATCAAGGAAGTACCCCAACATCCTAAAGTTTAATTTCTTTACCAATAAAAATAACATCTACTTGATGTAAATCGTTAACTTTGTCTTGTCCAAAACACATGTTAAACTGTTCTCATAAGCTAAGTGTCTCTGGTCACAAGGTGTGGGACTTTTAGAACTTTACAACTTATCAAACTGAAATTCAGTTTATTTCATGTTTTATTTCATATTCATAATGTTCATTTAATATTTCATCACTGTAATTTTTTAAAATGTGCTAAAAGGAAAGATATTTTAATTTATTATTTACAAATGCATAGTTACTTCATGTATTCATTAAATAAATATGTATTGAGTAACTACTATCCCTGAGTCTCGGTACCAGGGAGAGACATCTGCACCAGGCTGCTGAACCTTTACAATGAGATGCTACCATTGCTGTGATGCAGTGAGTCTGGGGCATGGAGGAAGAACGTCTCATCCTGTCTCGCATAGTTAGGAAGGTTTCCTGGAGGAAGTGATGTATAAAGTGAGACCTGACTCTCATTTATGAACGAAATCAAAATGGATAGGAAAAGGAATAGTGGAAGAAACGTATTCCTGGGGAAGAGAAAAAAAAAATTCAACTAAACTAAATCTTTATAAAGGCCAAGAGGCAAAAGAGAGCACTGCCAGTTTTAAAGAATTCTGAAAAGAATTGTGATATGGTCGTTAACTATAAGGTGAGGTGGTGAATAAGAGATAAGGCTGTTGAAATGAACAGAGAACAGATCATGAAGGGTTGAATGCAGCAGCGAAGACTTTCTGTGTTCACATCTTTAGCATAATGATAATCGTAAGCAGTGAGCTCATCATTTGATTGATTAATTAGTCTTGATGACTCCCCGAAGGCAAGAAAGGTTTGATTATAAAAACTCATTATCTCCCGTCTTTCACACCCTGATATTTATGTCTTCAAAACTAGAAAGAACAGATGCCGTTTCAAACTATCTACTTTTCTTTCTTTTTTCCTGATGGAATGGAAGAGGGAATAACCGGAGTGGTGATTGAATAGGAGGACACATTTTGAGCAAGCGTAGAAATCCTCTGACTAACCAGCTTGGCATCTTGAAAGATCTAGAAATTAACAGTCTCCTCCAGGGTGGAGTCAAGAATACAAGCTGGAGCAGGTCTTACCCTTTGGGGAGGGTATGTGGGATGAGGCTGGAAACGTATTTCAAACACAAGGTTCTTACAATTCAGGTTTTAAAGCACTGGTTGGAGAAAGAAACCAAAAGGAATAAACAATTGCAGGTTCAGCTGGCCTATTATTAGAATATGATATTCTTGTCTCACCGTCTAAAACACACGTTATCTGTGACTAGACATCAGATGAATGTACCTACAGAGTGAACTTTCCTAAAGAGAAATTTCCTGTTGGAATCAGTCAACAACTAGACCACAGAATGTCATGTTGTTTACTTTGTTTAAGCATATCATTAACAAGATTAAAAGCTTTTCCAAAGCTGGGATTGGAGGTAAAGGGTCATTAATTAAATACTTATACAGGAAAAAAAAATGAAATGGTGATTTACAAAACTGATACTCCTATAGTTTCTTGTCAGCATTAAAACTAACTACAGTTTGGGTTTCTTAGTGAACAGAGAAAGAAACAGATAGATGACAACAGAGAGTGAATAGAGAAAGAAACAGATAGATGACAAAAACCTTGGATCATGCCCTGCCAGAAGTTTCTTCAGAGATAAAAAAAAGTGCAGGCAGAAACGGGCTGTGTGCCTCTGAATTACTATGAGGCTGTGTCCCAACCCAGGATGCAGTCTCTTGCTAAGCTGAGCTAGGCTAGAGGCAGGTCTTCCCTGCCCGTTCTCCCTTAAAAAACAAATTGGCCTTTCTTTCCTGTTCTAATGGTAGGGAAAGAGCAGTCACGGGCCCAGCACGGTAGTTCACACCTATAATCCCAGCACTTTTGATGTCGCGGAGGGAGGACTGTTTGAGATCAGAAGTTTGAGACCAGCCTCATCAACATAGTGATTCCTTGTCTCTAAAACAAAACAAAAAATTAGCTAGGCATGGTAGCACAGGGCCTGTAGTCCCAGCTACTGGGGAGGCTAGGCAGAAGGATCATCTGAGCCAAGGAGGTCGAGGCTGCAGTGAGCCATGATCATGCCACTGCACTCTAGCCTGGATGACAGAGTGAGACTCTGACTCAAAAAAAGGAAGAAAAAAAAAAGGAATGCTTACGGACACCACTTCCCTACTCCTCAACCTCTAGTTAACCCATTGATAATCCAGCTTCTGGCCAAGGTCACCACCAACGAACACTTTTCAGTCCTCATCTAACTTAACCTTTTAGCAATAGCAGACCTTTCAACACAGTTTACCACTGCCTACTTTTTGAAATACTTCCTTCTCTTGATTTCTCTGTTTACAAAGAACTGTGCTATTGCACTCATTTGCTTTTCTTCCTACCTCTCTGGCCACTCCTTCTCAGACCCATTTGCTGGCTCCTCCTGGTCTGCTCAGCCTCTGAGTGTTGGTGGGTCCAGAGTTCAATCCAAGGCTCCCTTGTTTTCTCTGCCTGTACCTCTGTCCCAGGTGCTCTCATTTGGTCGCATGGATTTATCTTCCAGTAACATGCTGATGACCTCTGCATTTATGTTTCAACCCTGACTCTTCGCCACATTCCATTCTCATATATCCACCTGTATCTCCATTTAGACATCCAATACATGTGTTAAACTTAACATGTCCTAAATAGATTTCTCCCACAACCTACTTTCTCTCAATTTTCCTATACCAATAAAAAAGATCAATGCCCACAAAGTAACTCAAATCAAAGACCTAAAATGAGTCACTTTTATACTCAACCCCCACAGCCAACCCATTAGCAATGTCAAATCCATCCACTTGGCTTCCGAAGCCTATCCATCCACTTGTAGCTTTCTCTGCTTCCAACCTAGTGCAAGTCACCATGGTCTCTTGCCTAGACTATTGTGTCAGTCTCCTAACTGACCCTCTTGCTTCCGCTCTTGCCTCTCCTGTACCATCCATATTCAATATTGCAGACCACGTGATGTTTCTAAAGCATAAATCTGATCTTGTCAGTTGTGGCTCACCATTTACCAATGGCTTCAATACTACTTGGGAGATACCTGAAATTTGTGCAGACATTCTAAAATTCTCAAGATCCTTTATAATTTTCTCTCTGCCTACCTCTCTGATCTCATGTCATACCGCTCTCCATTCTCTAGGCTCCAGTCATATTGTCCTTTATGCTTCCCAAACAAGTCAAGCATCCTCCTGCCTTAGAGACTTTGCACAAGCTGCTCCCTTTGCCTGTGATACTTCTTCACTAATGGTCTTCACAAGGCTGGCTCCTTTTTATTCAGGGTCCTCTTCCCTAAGAGGCTGTCCCTATCTCAAACTAAAGTACTTCCCAGGTTACTCTCCATCATTTCATCCTGTTTTATATTCTTAATTATACTTTTCATAACACTTGTCATTATCTAATATTTTTGTCTCTTTCTATTTGTACATTGGCTTACTAACTGCCTTCATTCTAGAATGTAAGCATCATACAAGCAGGGACCTGGTCTTGTTCACTGCTTTATTCCTAATAAGTGTTTGACATATAATAGATGTTCAGTAAATTATTGTTGAAAGAATACTTTGTTCTAATGTCTAAAAGCAGAACACCTGCTATGAGCTAAAGACTGTTATTAAAACTGTACACATATTTCTTCATATAAACCACAAAGTAATGCTGGAGCTAGGTATTATTATTTCTGTAGTTTACAGATGAGGAACATGTAACACTGAGAGGTCACATATGCAGTAAGTAACAGAACTGGGATTTCAGCCCCAGTAGCTAGCCCCAAAGTACACACTCTTAAACACTCTGTTATACTGTTTGGTTATTTCTCTGGCATCGCAGGTCAGGAGAGAATCCTCAGGCCTATCAACCCAAACACCCAGAAGGGAGAAAGAATCCCAAGGGGAATCAGAAAGAGCCTAAGGCTACATGAAAGAAACAACAAGCCATCCAGGGCTTAGACCTTACAGCTTTTGCTTGTCTTGGTGGAATGCTCCAATCATTCTAGTTGTGCTTTAATAAGACATCCTGAGTGTGCATGAATGTGTTTGTGTCCATTCCCACCATATCACACCCCCAGGGAGGAGAGGGAGAAAGGAAAACAGAGATCAACATTCCACTGATGTTTGCTTAGTCACCACAATAGTCAATCAGAGTGGAGGAGGTCAGTGCAACACAAGAAGAGTCCTGCCTACACCTTCAAGAGGCTCTAGCCCATCTGCATCTTTAACCCATGAGTATCCCAAGACCAAAGAGATGAAAGATGTCTTAGTCCTTTGGGATGCCATAACACAATACCATAACTGAGTGGTTTATAAACAACCAAAATCTATTTCTTACAGTTCTACAGCTTGGAAAGTCCACAACCACGGCACCAGTAATTTCTGTGTCCGGTGAAAGCTGCTTCCTCACAGACAGCACCTTCTAACTGTGTCCTTACATGGTAGAAAGTGACAGAGCTCTCTCGGGCCTCTTTTATTATAAGGGCACTAATCCCATTCATGAGTGCTCCAACCTCATGACCTAATCACCTCCCAACAGGCCCACCTCCTAATAACATCACATTGGTATTGATATTTCAACATATGAATTTGGAGGGGACACAAACATTTGGACCAAGGTAGAGGGGCTCAATTCCTCAAGTCCCCGCTCCCCATGATTTTGTTATAGCTCTGTAGCCACAGGGCTCAGAGAGATGCTTTCACCCTTCCTGGGTCCTGTGATCCAATGTCAGCAGGGATTACAGTTTAATCTCTGAGCTCGTCCCTCTGCCTCTGTTAACCACATTGACTGTAATCCCTAACTCTAGCCATGGAACATTAAATGCCCCTGCTTTTTCTGTCCCCACTGTAAAAAGCAGTTCGATCCAGATGTGTGTTCTTTCCCCTTTCACACGGCTCTGTTCTGACCTCTAAGATCTCAAGCCATCACCTTTTTGTATCCTTTTCTCCTTCAGTTTCTGTGGTCCTGTCTAAAGCTAAGACTGCTTCCTGGGCAACCACTCTCTCCATTTGTAATACCCTGTGCTTCTCTGTTGGTCAACCAGGTGTTCCATTGCTTCTCTACCATCCCAATAAGCTTCAAGGCCTTTCAGGTACAGAACTTTTCTTTAGCAATGTTACTGATATTTGGATTTTGGATGATCTAATGTAGCCTTGCCTCTACCCAAGAAGAAATGACTTTCGCTATATGGCAAAAGTATCTATTTTGTATATGTTCACTGATAGACTTCACCATATGGAAATTTGACATCTATAGCCAAGATCTAGTCTTCTCTAGCATCCATGGAAACCTCCACAAGGCTGGCTAGCAAACCACATAGGCCACCATGAATAGCCTTTTTGGATACCCCTCTGATTGTCTTCCAACAAAATATAGAGAACAGAGGTCTGTAACTAGAACCGAACTGAGAGCCCATGGCAGAGAGTCTTCAGAGAGAGACTGTTGATAAATCACAGGCATCCTCATGGTAGAATACTACCTTGGCTCCTTGTTTTTTTTTGGTTTTTTTTGAGTTGGAGTCTCACTCTGTCACACAGGCTGGAGTGCAGTGGCACACTCACAGCCATCCTCATTGACCTGCTGGTCTCAGGTGATCCTTTTGCCCTAGGCTTACAAGTAGCCAAACTACAGGCGCACTCTACCACGCCCGGCTAATTTTTTGATTTATTGTAGAGATGAGGTCTTGCCAAGTTATCCAGGCTGCTCTCTAACCCGTGGGCTCAGGCAATCCCCTTGCCTTGACCTCCCAAAGTGCTGGGACACCGCACCCGGTCTGGCTTCTTTTTTGATATAGATTGGCTCTAAGATGTTAGCAAAAATAGGAAAATAGAAAGTGTTTATACAAAGGAGCTTGATCTGGGGGCAACCAATCTAGAAGCACATGGCACTAACAGTTTAAAAAGTCAGCATTCTCACACATGCTGATGCTATTTATCTGAGGGTATCCTGCAGGACCATGTTGAATTTCACCACTGTTTTGCTGTCATTGTTTCTTCTTTATTCACAGTGCCCTTTCTGATATGATTTTCACCACTATTGCAGATGACCAACAGTGGGTAAAGTGCAAGCAAGACTGACAAACCTAGATAGAGAAAGGAAAAAGAATGAGTAGAAGACAGAGCTTTAATTTTGTCTGAGGAAATATAACATTATTTCCCATCCCATCTTCACAGAGGAAGAGTTTTTGGTATAAATATATACTCTCGTGATATTTCCATTTCTTTAAGTACATACCTTTGCCTGCAGAATCAAGTTCAGTGTCTTCAATGTGGTATCCAAGACCCTCAATAATTTAATTTCACTTATACTTGTTTTTTAGATTATTATTTATTCATTATGGTTTCAGGACTCAGAAAAATCGGTCTCAGAGGGATGCTGAGGGTCAGAGGACAACCAAGGTTGAGCTGGCTTTTGTCTATGGTCAGGTATTTGGAGACCACCTCATTTAGTCCTCCTAATTATTCTCTACACATCCCTTCTTTTGTCCCATCCTCCTGGGTGTTAGAGTTAGGGACTGTAACTTTATTTATACCTGGTTTGGAAGAAACATAGAAACAATCTATCTTCATTCCATTTTACTTTGCTTTCTATTCTCATTTGACTTCTGTAAGACTCAGTTGACTTCTCTACATCAATTCAATAGAATTAACTCAAATAATAGATACAGTTTACCAACAGGTGTTATTAATACATAACTACTCAGGTTAAGACTTATCAAAATGATTTTGAAGGTCTTCATCAACAAATATAATAGTTTTATACAACTGATTATTTCACGTAATTAATCCAGGTATTAAAATCCAAAAGGTAATCATTGAATCTGATTTTGGACTTTCACACTCATGTTCCTTGAGAAGAATATTTCAAGGATCATCATAATAGATACCCTAAAAAAGCATTTAATACATTCAACACTCATTCTCAATAAAAACTATGCATAAGCTAGGAAAGCAGGTAAAATCCCCCAAGTTGAAAAAAGTTATTAGCCGGGCTCGGTGGCTCAGCCTGTAATCCCGCGCCTTTGGGAGACTGAGGTGAGTGGATTACCTGAACCCGAGGGTTCGAGACCCACCTGGGCAGGCGAGACCTCATCTCTACAATAAATCAAAAATTAGCTGGGTGTGGTAGCATGTGCCTGTAGTTCCAGATACTTGGAAGGCTGAGGTGGAAAGATCGCCGGGGCCCAGCAGGTCGAGGCTGCGGTGGCTGGGAGCGGCCACTGCACTCCAGTCTGAGCGACAGAGTGAGACTCCAACTCAAAAAAAAAAAAGAAAAAAGTTATCAATCAGAATTGATAGCAAATATCATCCCTAATAGTTATCCATCAAAGTTAGGGAGACAAGACAAATGCCTTCTTTTTTTATTTTTTATTTTCATGTTTGACAAATGCCTTCTATTACTGTTCCAGATTTTTTTTAACAAGAAGCAGCAGCAACAATCAGTTGACGTTTTAAAAAATACTACTTGTAATAGCAACAAAAATGTAAAATGCCTAAGTCAAATAGAAATATTATAAGACCAACATAAAGAAAACTATAAAAAAGCTAAAGGGCATTCAAAAAGATGTAAATACATCTTATTCCTAGATATAAAGATTTAATATTATATACATATGTGTAAATCATTCTCAAACTGAGCTATAAATCCAATACAATTCCTAAAACTTCAATGATCTCAAAGATTACATCCATCCATAGACATTAACATGGAAATATGTCCCTAATTTGGTATCTTTGAAAGCAATTTATAGGACTATGTGTGCAGTATAATGGTATTTAAAACAACAGCAAAAACACTGTGTGCCCTTATATACATGCACACAAAGGTTTAGAAAATTGTACAGGAAACTATTAGCAGAGTTTTATTAGTTGAAGAAAAAAATTCTAATATATATCAATATAATTAATCAATATAACTACATCTATACATCTATATGTAATTGGTGCAATTCTCTTTTTTTTTTTTTTTTGAGTTGGAGTCTCACTCTGTCGCCCAGACTGGAGTGCAGTCGGCCGCTCCCAGCCACCGCAGCCTCGACCTGCTGGGCCCCGGCGATCCTTCCACCTCAGCCTTCCAAGTAGCTGGAACTACAGGCACATGCTACCACACCCAGCTAATTTTTGATTTATTGTAGAGATGAGGTCTTGCCAAGTTTTCCAGGCAGGTCTTGAGCCCGCGGACTCAGGCAATTCACTCACCTCAGCTTCCCAAGGTGCAGGATTACAGGCTGAGCCACTGAGCCCGGCTTGGTGTAATTCTTTATATGATGCATCATAGCTATCAATATGACCAAATATCAATGTATTCAAAAAATCATGTACCAAAATGTATGTTTATTCAATATTTATTTCATAATATATAGAAAAATTGAAGCTGTTTTTTTGAGAAGCTTTTATGTTTTAAGGTTTCTACTTTTGAACATTTTGAGAATTACTTAGCTAATTTATTTAATACATTTTTGGCAAATAAGTAAATTTTAGGCTACAATTGGGAAAAGGACCATCACTCTCAATGCCTCAAAATCAATCAGAGTGGCCAGGCATAGTGGCTCATGCCTATAATCCCGGCACTTTGGAAGTTGAGGCAAGAGGAGCAATTGAGGCCAGGAATTCAAGAGCACCCTGGGCGACATAGTGAGTCCTTGCCAATACAAAAAAAACTGGTCAGGCATAGTGGTGTGTGCCTATAGTCTTACCTACTTGGAAGACTGAGGCAGGAGGATTGCTTGTGCCCAGGAGTTTCAGGTATGAGGTATGATTGTGCTACTGCACTCCAGCCTGTCTTTCAAAAACAAGAATATATATATATATATATGAAACATCAGCACATTTCACACTTTTTATCATCTCCTTTATCATTTTTGTTTTCACATGATGACAAAGAGGAAAAGAACCTAGTTTAAATTTGATAATTTTCTCTGATAAATTATAAGTGAACATTTATTTTTTTTAATTGTCCAGTTTCATTGAGGTATAATTGACAAATAAAAATGTGTATATTCAAGCTTTACAATGCGATAATTTTATATACATCGTAAATAATTAATGCAATCGAGTTAATTAGCACATCAACACTTATTATCTCATCACTGTTACCATTTTGTGTAGTGGGGGATGAGGATACTTATTTACTCTTTTAGCAAATTTCAAATAAACAATACTGTGTTTTTGTTGTTGTTATTATCATTCTTATTAGTAGTAGCAGTAGTAGTATTTGGAATGAGGTCTCACTATGTTGCCCAAACATGTCTGGAACTCTTGGGCTCAAGCAATCCTCCTGTCTCAGGCTCCTGAATAGCTGGAATTACAGGCATGTGCCACCACACCAGTCCCACAGTGTTATTAACTATAGTCATCATGCTGTACATTAGCTCTTCAGAACTTTTTCATCTTATAGCTTATAGTTTATATCCTTTGGTCAACATCTCCCCACTTCCCCCACCCCCATCCCCTAGCACTATTCTACTCTCTCCTTCTGTGAGTTCAATGTTTTTAGATTCCACATATAAGTGGGATCATGTAGTATTTATCTTTCTGTGCCTGGCTTATTTTACTTATCATATTGTCCTCCAGGTTCATCCATGTTGCAAATGGCAGAATTTCCTTCTTTTTTATGGTTCAATAATATTCCACTGCATATACATGTATGATATGTGATAAATACATATATTTGTATATTACATTTCTTCATTCATTCATCTGCGGATGGACTTTTAGGTTGTTTCCATATTTGGCTATTGTGAATAGTGCTGCAATGAGCATGGAGTGCAGATATCTCTTCGAGATGCTGATATCATTTCTCTTGTATATATACCCAGAAGTGTGATTGCTGGAATGTATTATAGTTATACTTTTAATTTTTTGAAAAACTTCCATACTGTTTTCCATAATGGCTGTACTAATTTACATTCCTATTACCATGTACAAAGGTTCCCTTTGCTCCACACCCTCATCAACACTTATCATCTCGTCTTTTCGATAATAGTCATTCTAACAGGTGTGAGGTGATATCTCATTGTGGTTGATTTGCATTTCCCTGGTGATTAGTGAGGCTGAACTTCTTTTCATATGTGAGCATTTAGAGTCATACTTCATACCATACACCAAAAAATCCTGATGGATTTGAGAGTTGAATATCTTCAATGAAAATGATCAACTTTGGAATTGTTTCTCACCAAGGAACGAATTCTGCAATGGGCTCAAATCCACGGTGCAATGGGCTCAAATCCACGGAATTCACTGGTCTTATCAAGTCCTGTCATCTAGAAGCCCCTTAGCAAATGCTGAGATGATACAAGGTAGGGTGCTATTCTATAGGATGAAGTCAAAAGTGAAAACATAAGCAAGCCCTAAGGATAAAGATGATCATAGAGCTCCTTAAAATACTTGATTCTCACTACAAACCCATCATAATACCATTCCACTGGATTTTTGGATATTACTTGCTTTGTTTTGGTTGTTATTTGTTTGTATCTAAGGCAGAAGAATCCTTTGCAAACATAGAAACTGAAAGAACATTTCAACACAATCTACATCTACAAAAAAACTACAAAAACTTAGGGCAAAAGAGGGGGTCAATAAATTTAAGTGATTTAGATTACTGTCACGGAAAAGACATAGTTAAGTACCTTAAGTATTATTGTTATGAAATTTAAGACATAAAAAGATAATATTATGAAAATTGTTTCTGAAAAAAATTTAACACTAAAATGTATTACTGAAAATGAATGCAATACTAATAGATAAACATAATCTATACTAAAATTTTATACTTAATAGGGAGCTCAGTAAATCTTAATTTCCTTCCTTCCCTGTACTAAAATAATTTGGAAAAACATTGAGAAACAAAGGAGAAGTGGAAAAAACTAGACTTTATAAAAAAAATAAGGGCAGCCATATATTGAAAAATTTGAAAGCAATTTTATGGTCAAAGATAAAAATGACATATTATGAAAAAGAAAGCAAAACTGGAGAATTATATTGCTGCAAATCTCAGAAAATATCCCCCCACCAGAAGTTTGAGCAATAGTCAATTACACGGTCTTCTCTTTGTAACCTTAATTGCATTGAGACTTCCATCAGAAGCTTCCATCAGAAGCTTCAGCCAAAGTGTTGCTTGACTCTCCCCAAGTTTAGGGGGTCCCTAGAAGGTATTCCATGAAGTCACCAGCAGCCCAATTTGCTGTTGCCTTTGCTTGTTGCTGGGATCTGAGACCAGGATGGCTGCACATTTCTGCTGAAATGAGGCCGAGCTGATGACCATGCTCTGACCTTCCCAAGGTGCAGATCTTCTCAAATCTCATGGGATCATGACAAATTGTCAGACTCAAGGGAATGCCTCTCTTTCACCTGAGTAATTGTGTGCTAGAAGAATCCCACAACAAGGTTATCTGGGTGGAATAGTGTTCTAGAGTTTATTAAGGTCTTTCTTTTGGTTCACACAGTTTTTTTCTCTCCCAGTGCACAAACTATCTGGCTTGGTTAAGACTCCTTCATATGGTGGCCATCACATTGTGATCACAGCCTAGAATCTGTTTTGACTCTCAGATCTTTTTTTGTCATTGTGTCTGACTTCTTTCATGGAGATCTCTCCTTCAGAGGGTCCATTTTCTTCCAGTAATTTATCACCTCTCATCAAAACTTCTCCCCTTAAAACTCACCCACGCTTCAGTTCTCCATATGTGCCTGTCTATATGTCTACAACTCAAGAGGAAGCAGGATTTTGTTTTTCCCTCAGGAGGCTCCTGGCTTTCACAAAAATCAGTGATGTAAGTCGGGGTGAGCAGGGACAGTAAGTACCTTCACCTACCCACAAATTCAAACTTCAGCCATGATCTAGCTGATACGCCCTATGTATTAGTAAGAGTTCAATCAGGAACACAGAAACCACTCTAGTACTTCAACAGACATAACAATGATAAAACGCTTGATTGCTTTGTACATCTAAAACACCACACACAGAAGTCATTCTTTTTCTTTTTTTTTTTAAGTGAGAATGCAGGATTTATTGAGATGACAGAGAAGTTCCCACTGTAGGAGGGGACCTGAAGGGGTTGCCCAGAAACCATTCTTATTAAAGTCACCTAAATGAACTCCTATATGCCAATTTCATTGGACACATCCAATTTATTTGCAATCTTTAAAGCTGTTGGACATTGGTGTCCTCCTGAAATTCTTTCCCTGCTTAGCCTCTCTGGTATTTTTTTGCTCCCCGTTTGTCCTAGGCCTTCACAAGTTCTTCTGCTTCCACCTAACTTATCACTTAATAAGTGTTTACCAAATAAATTACATACATAATCAGAAAGATTTACAATTTGACATACGCTTCCTTTTTTTTCCCTCAGATCTTTCACCAAAAAATTCTTAGGCCATCAACGTTCAAACTCTTTGCCCCAGAGAGTTCCTTCAATGTTACTATTCTATTTTGCTGAAGAGGAAGCCCAGGTCTGGAAGTGAAGGCATACATTTAAAGCTACCCAGTGAGTTACAGTCAAAGATCCAGTGGCATTTATATAGGCCCGAATCCGAGTTCTGATTCTATGCTCTGGTCCAAGACAATAGCACTTCTTCGAATAATAAGCAAATAAAAATTCCAGAGGAAGTGACAGAATGCCAGGAGGCATTGTTTCTTGTCATTTCCTTGTTTCTGTTTTAATTTGCTTGTTTGTTTGTTCTGTGAGAAAGACGTTCAGAAAAAGCTATATATAACAGGCATATTTCTATCTTGTCCATTTCTCTTCTCTTTCCCTAAGAATTTGTTTGAAATTTGAAACGCAATTTTCATTTAAATAGGTTTATCTTAGTGAATTTATAACAAAATTATTCATTGGAATTCTATTGTATTAAATTATATTTATATAAATTCATTTAACTTGTGTTTATAATATACAAACATTTTAACAACTTATTTATCTAAGAAACTTATTTTTCTAACAACTTATTTTCATATAACAAACTTTTTTTCAGTTTTTAAAATTTTTTATTTTAGATATGTGGGGGACAATGCAGGGTTAGGTATACAAATGTTCATTTTGCAGGTACCCTTGTTGATAAGATGTGCCTCCCCCTACCCTGGTGATTTCCCACTGCTGTCAATCCCTTTCTTATAGTATTATGATAGTTGTTCAAGATCCACTTATGAGTGAGAACATGTGATACTCGGTTTTTTTTGTTTTTGTTTTGAGTTGGAGTCACTCTGTTGCCTAGGCTGGCACACTCACGGCCACCCCAGTGTTGACCTGCTAGGCTCTGGTGAACCTTCTGCCTCAGCCTTCCAAGTAGCCAGAACTACAGGCACGTGCTACCACGCCCGGCTAATGTTTTATTTATTGTAGAGATGAGGTCTCACCAAGTTGCCTGGACTGATCTCGAACCTGCAAACTCAGGCAATCTCCTTGCCTCGGTCTCCCAAAGTGCTAGGGATTACAAGTTTAGCCATCGAGCCTGGCTGATACTTGGTTCTTTAACAAACTTATTTTTCTTAATATGTTTAACCTAGTTTATAATTAACTATATTATATCATGTTATGTACTGTATATGTTTTTATATATATAACTATGCATATTATAGTCTAACATTGGATTATTTTGCTGTAAATATCCAACTTATTTTGTATTAGAAAACATTAATTGTCAATTTGGTCAACCCTGCATAAGTTAAGTGAGTTATTTTAATGCTATTTGGATTGGTTTTTAATATTTAGTCATTTGGACTATGAAGATTTAAAAAACTATACAAATGAGATCTGATGGCTCCATGCTAATCTGAAAGTAGGCCCTGGAGGTACCACCCCACTCACCTCTCTGATCTTGACTCCGCTACCGCCCCTCACTCACGCTACTCCTCACTGTCCCTTTAATGAGCCAGGCACAGCCCATCTTTGGGCCCTCATGTGGGTTAATCTTTCTTCCTAAAATGTTCACTGATCACAAACCCTCATGACTCAGGCTCTTGCTTCTTCCAAATCTTTGCTCAAATGTCACCTTCTCGTAGAGACCCATTCTGTCCCATGTGGAATAGCTACCTAAGCCTCCTCCCCAGGTATGCCAAGTTTCCTGGGAACTCCACTCTGCTTTGCTCTTTTTCACAATGCTTCTAACATTCCATATAGCATTTATGCTCATGGTAATTTTGGGGTTTTCGAGTTTACTGTGAAGAGACTTTAAGCTGAACATGGGTCTCACTCCCATTCTTGAGAAGGAGTCGATAAAGCATCATCATCTGCTTAGTCTGCCCAAAGAGTATCAGCAGCTGGGTGTGGTGGCATGCACCTGTAGCATCAGCAACTGGGGAAACTGAGGCAGGAGGACCACTTGAACTCAGGAGTTCCAGGCTGTAGTGTTAGTGTGTTATGATTGCACCTGTGAATAACCACTGCACTCTAGTGTAATATAGAGAGACCTTGACTCTAAAACAAAAACAAGCAAACAAACAAAAAAAACTAATTTTAAAAAAGTGTCAGTAAAAGAGGAAGGGATATGCATTAGGCTCAGAAATCCGATCTTCCAAAGAGGGTGGTTTTCTGCCTGTTCAGAGCAGGTATTTTGGCTATCTTGACAAATACCTAGTATTAGTGAATGTGGTGGGAAATTGATGTTCTTATATACTTTTGGTGGGAGTGTAAATTGGTACACACTTCTAGAAATAGAGTGGCAATATGAACCAAAATGAAATGAAATCCTGTGCTCCTAACCAGCTTGGCCTCTCTGGGGAGCATCAGCTGGGATCCTCCACAGAAATCTTCTGGGAGGAAGGCGAGCCAGCTGGCGTCATCTGCTTGGTCTCCTCTCCTCACCAGACCCACATAAAGGCAAACTTATAATTCATTGGCCTACTTTCTGGAAAAGGGATCATCAGAAATACAAGAGACACCCCTGTCCTGGATAATCCCAAAATTATTAAGACTGCATCATATAGCTAAATTTAGCACTTTTGCCTTAAAAATGTTACATACATGATATTCAATGAAAAGTATTGAAATAGTTGAAAAAGATAACATTGTATCTCCATCCTATACCTTACACCTGAATAATTACAGTTGATTAAAGTGTGAAAAAGAAAAACCAAAAAGCATACAAAAATTAATATTTGTTTATTGTTAAAGTGAGGCAAGTTTTTTTTTGGTAAGTCACCACAGGCAGAAAAGATTTAATAGACTTTATGCAATACAAAATTTAAACTTGTATACAGAAAAAAGTCATATACAAAGTTAAAAATAAAGCAAATTAAGAAAAATAGTCAAAGGTCTAATCTTCTTCACCTATGAAGAAACTTTGAATCAGTAAGAAACACAAAAGTTTAATAGAAAAATAGTCTGAGGAAATGAATGGCCAATTCACACACACACACACACACACACACACACACACATTCCCAAAAGAAGCCAAGAACAATATCTATCTTGACAAATACTTAGTATTAGTGAATGTGGTGGGAAATCGATGTTCTTATATAATTTGGTGGGAGTGTAAATTGGTACTCACTTCTAGAGATAGAGTGGTTACACAAACCAAAATGTCAACTAACTATACTCTGTGACTCAGCAATGCTACATCTAGCAAAGTATACCTATGGCTAGATCACACAAATAAGCAAATATGTGTTTATAAGGATGCTCATTGTTGCTTTGCTTGAAAAGCCAAAACCTGAAACTGCCTAAATGTCCAACAACGGGTGGACTGGCTAAACACAAATAATATATTGAGACAATGATATATTATGTGAGAAAATGTATGAGATAGACATATATGTGCTGATCTGTAAAGATGTCCATGGTATTTTATTGAGTGAAAATAGCAACTATAGAATAGTAGGTATAGAAGTATTACATTTTTGGGCCCCTCAAAAAAATCTGTAAATGTAGTAGGATAATCCTTTTTTCCTGTGTCCTCTCCCACTCCCCGCCATCACCACCTCTGCCATTGCCTCTATTTAACCCTTCTGCCCACTGTAGGACATTCCAAGCCTCAGGGAAGCAAGGGCGCTTTTGCACAGAGAATAAAATAATCAATTCTCAGTTTTTTTAATTTCAAAATAGACTTTTGAAACTCCTGGCCGAGACAATAGGTTAAACAAATAGCATCGGAAAGAATGGATGTTGATCTAAGAGCCAGTTTTCCTGTTTTAGACGAGATAAAAATATTCCAGAAAAGAAAGAGAAGGGGAGAGAGGAGAGCTGGTGGGAACAATATCTGCTGAGGGCTGGGCACAGTGGCTCACACCTGTAATTCCAACATTTTGGGAGTCCGAGACGGGAGAATTGCTTGAGCCCAAGAGTTCGAGACCAGACCTCATCTCTACAAAAAATAGAGAAATTAGAAAGGTGTGGTGGTGTGTGCCTGTAGTCCCAGCTACTTAAAGGCTGAGGCAGAAGGATTGTCTGAGCCCAGGAGGTCAAGGCTGCAGTGAGCCGTGACCATTCACTGCACTACAACCTGGTGATAGAGTGAGACTCTGACTCAAAAAAAAAAAAAAGTCTGCTAAGGATCAGCATTCCACTCACCTTGGGCTGAGCCACAGGGAATTAGGGATGCAAGAGAACAAAGAATTGTGCCCAATTTCCTGTCTAGGGCCCCATAAACTTCCCTTCGATGTCATGACACAGGAGAATAGAGGAGAGACTGGTATCTGGTGTGCCAGGCGGATGGGCCTGGGGCAGCTTTACTGGCTGGAGCCTGGGGAGCAGCCTCAGGTTTCATGTAAGGAGTCAACAGCCGGTTGGGACCAATGGGCTGGCATGAAGCAACCTCATCAGCAGACATAGATTTCAGCCACCTGGTCTGTATCAGATGCTAATTACGGAGGGCAGACGGGCAGCAGCATCCCAGAGTCAGATGTGGTGGCAGGCACTGTGGCAGGTGCCAGCATGTTCAGATCTGACCGATGGCTGGTCACCTCCCCCACAACACCCCTATACCAGTCCCTGGGAATCCAGGACAACAGCAATAGTGACAAGAATCCAGGGTGGAAAAATAGAGCGGAAGCACTCGAGTGACTGAGAACTCCTGAAATGCTTGAGTTTCTTTTGAATCAACAAACAATATATGTTCTGCCTCTTGACAAAACTGGTGCTCAAAATAGAGATTAAGATGATTTTTTTCTTTTTTTCTGAGTTGGAGTCTCACTCTGTCACCCAGGCTGGAGTGCTGTGGCACACTCACGACCACCCCAGCATTGACCTGCTGGGCTCAAACGATCCTTCAGCCTGAACCTTCTAAGTAGCTGGAACTACGGGCCCGCACTACCATGCCCTGCTTATTTATTTATTTATTTATTTATTTATTTATTTATTTATTTATTTATGAGACGAGGTCTCGCCAGGTTGCCCAGGCTGGTCTCGAACCCACAGGCTCAGGCAATCCACTCACCTCAGACTCCCAAAGTGCTGGGATTACAGGCTGAGCCACTGAGCTCAGCCAAGATGATATTTTTTAAAGTTGCATTTTTGCAGTCCTGAATGTGGTGTCCTGAAAATAATCATGTCTACCATGTATAGATATATACTTGTTTATAAGTGGAGAAACTTAGGATGGTATTTCAGAAATTTAACAGGGGACATCTCTAGGGGTATAAGAGAAGGGATTGGGCATGAAGGAATTACGTTTTTGACCTACGTGCAGGAAGAAAAGAAATGGACATTAAACTGTGTAATAGTATTAATTCACTCACTCCTTTATTCTAATCCTGCAAATGTCAGTTGTTTTTTTAAAAAAAAATCTAATTGGATCTAGCTTTGCAAATGAGTGCCAGAAAATTGATCAGTATTTTTGAAATACTTCTCAGCAGATGAGTTCCCCAGGATGGTACATGCAAGATAGCAAAGAACATTCATGTCCTCAATTCCGGTGCTTACACTGTTTAAATTGTACCTCTTTCCATAGAGCTGAGTGGAGAGAACATTGGGAAACCTTCAAACAATGGTGGGAAAGTCTACATTTTGTTACTATTATTACTGTTATGGTCATCAAAATTCTTCTTTTTTATTTATTTACTTATTTTTGAGTTGGAGTCTCACTCTGTCACCCAGGCTGGAGTGCAGTGGCATGATCATGGCTCACCATAGCGTCAGCCTCCTGGGCTCAGGCAATCCTTCTGCCTCAGCCTCCTGAGTAGCTGGGACTACAGAATCAAGTTACCAGCTGATTTTTCTGATCTTTTGTAGCAACAAAATCTCAGTATGTTGCCCAGGCTGGTCTCCAGTCCCTGGCCTCAAGCAATTTTCCTGCCTCAGCCTCCCAAAATGCTAGACATTAGCCACTGCCCCCGGTCAATGTTCTTCTTCTTAGTGGGATTGGGAGAGGATGAATAAAGGAAAACAAATGTCATTTGAGCAAGTTTAAGGTATATCTCTTGGGGAAAATAATTTCAAGCTGAAGGAATAACAAGAGCAAAAGCCACAATGTGGGAGCCTGGGGCATTTGAGGACAGCAGGAGTCCACTAAGGCATGAGCCTAGTCAGTGGCCAATCTCAGAGAGTTCATAGAGATCCCAGGCATGAGAACTCAGGTTTTACCCAGTGTGTAATGGAAAAACATGGAGTCGGTATACCCAATGTGCAATCATTTTAACATTGCCTAGATCTATCATGCTTTTCTAGTAGTTCACTTTAATCTACCGTTGAATCACGAGCCAAGGACAGAATTGATTTCTTAGAGGTAGCTATTGATAACTGTTATACAATCCCCTCCCCAGCTTGTTTTGTAAACAAGTTAACCTAATCAGCCAGTCATGACCTTCATAACAGACTCCATCAACATGGCAGCAATCATGTGACTAACCCACCCATCTGCCTGCTGTCCATCATCTGACATCAGTACCTGTGCTTACCTGTCCTCTGTGATGACATGGAGCAGACCACCACCCAGTCACCTTAATTACCTGCCCCCATCAAGGGAAAGGTTTAAAAGGCATTAAATTCCAAACCGCAGTCACCATTGTTTTGCTAAGCTATGTCTGGCCACATGGCTTGAGCTATGGCCACTGTGTTTCTTAACTTTGGCCCCCTCCCCTACCCTGGAGAGGTGAATCATCTCTTCTCTCTCTCTCTCTCTCTCTCTCTCTCATTTCTTTCTCTCTAATTTACTTTCTAGCCATTGCCCTGCTAAGCACTGGCCAGGCCATGTGCTCACTGAGCTATGGCCAGGCCATGTTTCCTAGCTTCAGCCCCCTCCCCTTCCTTAGGGAGATGAATCTCTCCTCTTTCTCTATTTGCCATTGTTTTGTTAAGCACTGGCCAAGCCATGTGCTCTTTGAGCAATGACCACCATGTTTTCTGAGTCCACATGGCTCTTTGCGCTATGGCCACCATGTTTCCTAGCCTTGGCCCCTCCTTACCTTGGGGAGGTGAATCTCTTCTTTCTCTCTCTCTCTGATTTATTTTCTAAATAAACTGTATTTTCAAATCTAACTTCCGTGCAATTCTTTCCATCTTTCACATAGCACCAGATTGCAGACACTTCCCCATCAGGTCTGACCTAACATTTTGGAGGCCCTGCTGGGATTTTTTTAACCTAACAGGGCTGGGGAGCCCAGAAGAGGGGAGACCATGCAGACATGATTTAGAATTTAAAAGTATCCTTGGGCTGCTATGATTTGAGTGGACTATACTGGCACAAGGACAGAAATATGGAGCCTTGATAGGAAATTGGTGCAACATACATTAAATACAAGGCAAAGGTTCTGAGTTCCCCACATGGGGCGCCTAAACTGCCCCTGGGTGTCTCTTCTTTCTTTTTTCTTTCTTTCTTTCTTTCTTTCCTTCTTTCTTTCTTTTTTTCTTTCTTTCTTTCTTCCTTTCTTTCTTTCTTTCCTTCCTTCCTTCCTTCCTTCCTTTCCTTCCTTCCTTCCTTCTTTCTTTCTTTCTTTCTTTCTTCCTTTCTTTCTTTCTCTCTTGGCAAACTTTATTGTTCAGTATGATTTGATATCCCCAAATAAAAATAGGGTGGTGATACGTAGGTGATCAGCCCATAGCATATTCTTTCCCTCTAGCATTCATAACATCACCTCTTTTCAGTAATAATTACTGAAAGTAGAGGCAGGAAAACCAAGAAAATGACAGTTGAGGTCTCACAGAATAGGAGAATGAAGAAAGCAATCACCAGAAACAGAGGAGTCTGAGTTTAACAATTAAGTGAATGTAGTTAGTAAAATAGAAGTTAGAGGTGCTGCCAGGACATTCAATCATTTAAGGTCTTCTTTTGTGTGTGTGTGTGTCGGGATCTTACTGCCACTCAGGCTAGATTGCAGCAGTGGCATGATCATGGCTCACTACAGCCTCGGTCCCCTGGACTCGGGCAATCTTTCTGCCTCAGCATCCCGAGTAGCTGGAACTACAAGAGCACACCACCACATCTGGCTAGTTTTTTTATTTTTTATTTTGTATAGATGAGATCTTGCTATGTTGCCCAAGGTGGTCTTGAACTCCTGAGCTCGAGTGATCTTCCTGCTGGGCCTCCCATTGTGCTGGGATTATAGGAGTGAGCCACTGGGCCCATATAGGAGTGAGCTAAGCCCATTTTAATTAACTTATTGTAATTTTATTTTGAAAGCACTGGGTTTCTGTAGAGATCAGGGGATAGCCTGGTATGTCTCTGATGTCATTTCAGGCAGGAAATCTTAGTAACTCTAAACAGAAGGAAACGCTTTTGCAAAGGACTGCCCTAAGTAGGATAGGTAATGGGGAGTGGCACCTTCCCTGACACAAAAGAGCTTCAAGTGAAGGCTGGAACTACCCCTAGGGACTGTAGCAGAGAGAATCTGAGTGCACTAGTCTGCTACAGACTGGTGGCTTAAGCAACAGACATTTCTTTTCAGAGATTCTGGAGAGATGCCAGCAGGATTTGTCTCTCCCCCTAAGGTCTCTCTCCTTGGCTTGCAGATGGCCATCTTCTCTTGTGCCTTCATATGGCCTTTCCTCTGTGCACTGCATCCTTGCTCTGTGTGTCCAAGTCTCCTCTTCTTATAAGGACACCAGCGATATTAGATTAGGGTCATCCTAACATCCTCATTTCAACTTAATCACCTCTTTAAAGGCCCTGCCTCCAAACACACTTGCATCCTGAGGTACTAAAGGTTAGGGCTTCAACATATGAATTTGGGGCACACAATTTCACCCAAAACACAATGATCCTATTTACGTTTAAGACCACAAACACATATAACCAAAAATGAATTCGTATTTTAAGGGATAAGAGTAAAGGAGATGAAATTGAACTGAACTAAAATATACTGGGGGAAAAAATTGCTTAATAGTAAGTTAAAGTAAAGCATTTCTCCAAAGAGTTAAGTCATTGTCAAATCATTTCAAGCCAGTGGTAAGCTGGGTTAATTGTCAAATACTTCAGCAAGCTCTAGTGGGAGAGTTAACAGCAGTTATTATCTTAAAAAGAACACATTTCTTTGAAATGCTATTATGTTTTAGAAGTGCATAAAAGGTTTCCAAGGAGAGTCCCTTTTGTGTAACGATGCAAATTGAGCTGAGTGGTAGGCATCATTTCTGGGGTGACATCTGTGGGGAAAAGTCAAAATCCAAAGACTTAGCAATATGTTAAGGGAAATGTTCTTGAACTGGAAGAATGGCGATAGCTTCTGAAGATGGAACACACAAAGCTTTGTCAAATAGAGATAGCAAGGGGGAAATAACAGGTTTTAGAAGCTCCCAGGTTTCCTGCTGTTTATGGTTCACAGATCCAAATATAGCTGTGTTTTAAGTTTTTAAAACATTCATTTTGTGTGAAAATCCTTCTCTATAGATAGTCTATGTCTTAGTGAAAGACTAGGAAATAGACTAGGAAAGGAACATCAGTAACCACACATATCTCTTTAAAAGGAAATGACTTGCGCCCAGGATTCCTGGCTATCTGCATTTTCTGAATATAAACAGAAGAACTTCTGGGGAAAGAATAGCAGAACAAAACATAATAACATGGGAAAAAAGGAGAAAAGAAATAAATCGAAAAGGACCATATTTGACTGCTATGACTAATTTTTCCTTCTCCTGAGTTACTATTGTATTTCCTGGCATGAATCCCCTTCAGAAACCAATAACTTTTAGCTTACTTATTTATGCTCCACTACAAGTATTTCTCCTGAGATTGGTATTTGGGTTATAGAAAATAATCGAACATTTCAAGTGCATTGGCCATGGTTTTTTTTTTCTTCTCTCCTTTTTTTTTTCTTTACTGTGAATCCATTAGGTATCTCTTTTTATTACATTGATGAATGCATCCTGAGTCTAATAAAGCTCTGGGTGGACCTGGGCCATGCATCAAATATCTCTGAAGTTTTAGGTTGCCACTGTGATTAGAGCTTCATAAATAATTGTGTGCTAGGGTATCACATAATTTGCTAGTAAGGCAAGCTCCTGTTTAAAATTATTTTGAAGAAATTATCTGTGAAATTCCAGTAAAAGATGCATCCGGTTTTGAATACCGCCAGGAACCCCAGACTATGCTGACTCCCATCTCTGATTCCCCATCTTGCTCACAAACTTCCTGAAGAAGTTGACATTTCAATGGCAGTTCCTCAGCTGACTTCATCTTGATCACTGTCTTCATCATGGGTATTTTATGGAAAGGCAATCCCCCCCCCCAAGAACCCTTGCTTTGTTGAATTATCAGCCATTTACTCACACCATGTCTGAAACTGTGTATCACAGTTAAGATGTTGTGTAACTTACAAAGTGAGGTAACAGTGGGATGTAGTTTAGTCTCATGCTCACCTTATGAACGAACAAACAAAAAGCTTATCTGATGTCTATGTCTTACTTTGCAGAAGATTTTCCAATAATAGTCTACATTTGCATTGCATTATTCAAATTTCATACCCTCACAAAGTGAAGAGTATAGCAGTAGGAATAGCCAGTACAAATTATGTTGGCTCAAAATCTATTTCCCTCTCCCTCTCTTTCTTCTACCTGCCCTTACCTATTTAACATAATATCTATTTTTGTTTTTTGTTCTTGAGTTGGATTCTCACTCCGTCCCCCAGGCTGGAGTGCAGTGGCACACTCATGGTCACCCCAGCGTCGAACTGCTGGGTTCAGGTGATCCTTCCACCTCAGTCTTCCAAGTAGCCAGAATTACAGGCGTGGGTGATCGCATCCAGTTAATTTTTTATTTATTGTTGAGATGAGGTCTCGCCAAGTTTCCTGGGCTGGTTTGGAACCCGCAGGCACAAGCAATCCACTCACCTCAGACTCCCCAAGTGCTGGGATTACAGGCTGAGCCACTGAGCCCGTCCTCTATTTTTGTTTTTATTTGAGTCAGAGTCTCACTCTGTCACCTCAACAGGAATGAAGTGGTATGATCAGAACTCACCACAGCCTCAAATTCCTAGGCTCAAGTGATCCTCCTTCCTCAGCCTCCCAAGTAGCTGGGACTACAGGCATGTACTACCATGCCTGACTATTTTTTTTTTCTTTTTTTCTTTTCTGTAGAGATGAGATCTCACTATGTTGTCCAGACTGGTCTGGAACTCCTGGGCTCAAGCAATCCTCTTCTGCCTTGGCCTCTCTAAGTGCTGGGATTACAGGTATGAGTCACCATCCCCAGCCAATGTCTATTTTAATTCATGCCCTATATTGAGACACTGGGTCTTAAAGAAACAAAGACGAATAAGGTAAAACAACAACAATAATTCAAAATAATAAATGCTATATCAATGGTACAGACTAGAGACTAGGGGAGCATGCCTTAGTTTGGGTAACCCCCCCCAAATTGGAACCTAGGAAAAATATTAAGGTACAGATAGTTTATTTGGGTGTTCATACCAGGAAGTCGTGGTGAGGGAGTGTGGAGTGTCAGAGAAGGAAGGAGAAAAGCTAATAAAGGATGTCCATGGGTAAAAATGGGCCTCGAGGGACATGGTTCAACTGGAGTTCTTCTGAAGAACGGGGTAGAACTAGCCTCAGAATCATCCCACTGTTAGTTGTCCCCTATTAATTGGCAGTTGCCTTTGGGGAGGGGTTGGCTTCCCCCATGCTTCTCTGTTGCTTTTGCAACCAAGCTGAGCAGTTTCCTGTGGATTCAGAGAAAGCCCCAAGGCAGGAAAGCAAGAGAAGCTTCAGAGAGGACTTGAAGCAGGGCAAAGCACAGGGGCCTCTTCCCGGGTGGGCCAAGAAGTTGTGACATAACGTCCCAAGCAGAGAGGATTCCTAGAAGAAACAAGTCCTAAGACACATCACAAAGAATGATAAGAAGTAAGTAAAAGACAAAAGGCATTCTAATATGCAGAGGAGCTTGAGCAAAAGAAGGAAACAGCACATTTGGAGATGTGCAAGTATTTAGGTTGGGGTAACAACGTGAGAGAACAAGGAGAAAGGGGTGAATCCAGCAGGGATTTAAGTGATAGACTGATGAAACTTGTTAAGAACAAACGGTGTCTTAGTGGGAGGAAAGGGGAGAAAGAAGTTTCTGATTAAAATGACAGAGTAGGTGGATGTGGGGAAAGGATAGGGAACTCATTTATGGGGTGAGGAGCACGCTGAGTTTGGCTTTGCACATGAAATGTCTATGGTGCCTGTTGAATATATGAGTGGACAAATCCTATAGATAACTGGAATCCATTAGACTCTTGCCTTTATTACATTTATTGCCTTTATTAAACTCTTGCCTTTATTACACGCTGAGCCAATGTAAGCGCTGTGTGCATCTGGCCATGCGTTAAATACCTTTGGACTCAGGGGACAGGCAAGGTCTAGAAATATAAATTTGTATACATGCACCCTAAGAGATATAAGTGAGATCACGCAAGGATAATATGTAGAATAAAGGCGCGGCAGGCTCAGTGGTTCAGCCTGTAATCCCGCACCTTTGGGAGGCTGAGGTGAGTGGATTGCCTGAGCCCGCGGGTTCGAGACCCGCCTGGGCAGGCAAGACCTCATCTCTACAATAAATTAAAAAATCAGCCAGGCGTGGTAGCGCATGCCTGTAATTCCAGCTACTTGGAAGGCTGATGCGGAAGGATCGCCGGAGCCCAGCAGGTCGAGGCTGTGGTGGCCGGGAGCGGCCACTGCACTCCAGTCCGGGTGACAGAGTGAGACTCCAACTCAAAAAAAAAGAATAAATGCGTGAAGGGGGTTGAGGACAAAGCCTCAATGTTTACAATGGGAGACCCCCAATAAACAGAATTTATTTATAAAAATGTGTATATTATTCTTACATGTTTAAACTTCAGTCATCTTCCAAGTACTTTCCATTTAATGTAATACACCTGTTGAGATGCTTTTTCCACTGCTCAAAACAGTTTCTGAACTCATCCATTTTGATGCCTTTTAGTACTTTTGCCATTTTTTGTTTCACCTCTTCCACATCAGCAAAACGTTTCTCTTTGAGGAACTTTTTCATCTGGGGAAACAGAAAAAAATTGCTTGGGGTGAAATAGGGTGAATAGGGAGGATGGGGTATGGAGGTCACGCTGCTTTTGGCCAAAAATTGCTGACCACTCAGTGCAGTGTAGGCAGGTACACTCGTAAATCACCTATCATGAAATGGGCAAAAGCGTTGAAAGAATCTCCCAGCAAAATTCACTGAAGCTGTAGTTCTGGCTACTTGGAAGGCTGAGGTGTAAGGATCGCTGGAGCCCAGCAGGTCGACGCTGGGATGGCCATGAGTGTGCCACTGCACTCCAGCCTGGGTGAGAGAGAGAGAGAGAGAGAGAGAGAGAGAGAGAGAGAGAGAGAGAGAGAGAGA
>NW_007255585.1:511137-525466 GCF_000164805.1 Carlito syrichta
AGAAAGAAAGAAAGAAAGAAAGAAAAAGAAAGAAAGAAAGAAAGAAAGAAAGAAAGAAAGAAAGAAAGAAAGAAAGAAAGAAAGGTAAATAGCAGGTTAAGAAGGAGAACTACAAGATGAATATTGACAACCTATGGTTAAAGGAGTAGAATGAAAACCACGAGAAAGCAATAAAATAAAAACCAAAAGAAGAGAGAGTGTTAAAGGAGAGAGGCTAACATCAGCCAGTATACAGAGGTCAAGGAAAATAAAGGTAAAATTACCTCTTGGATTTAGTGACAGGGAATTTGCTGGTGATCACAACATAGTGAGCTGCTGCTATAACTGTTCCATACGAGGCCCCAGGCTAGTGCTTTGTGTCCACTCTTTCATTTAACCGTCAAATCAACCTCTGAGTTATGGGCACTACTCTGTGCCTGAGTTTGACACATGAGGGATGTGAAACACAAAGATTATATCACAAGTCTAGGAAATGGTGGAGCTAGGGTTGACATTTAGGCCATGTGATTTTTAACATTACATTATTGTCCTAGTCCATTTGGGCTGCTGTAACAAACTACCATAAACTGGATGACTTACCAACAACAGGGATTTATTTCTCACAGTTCTGGAGACTGAAAAGTCCAAGATCAAGGCACCAGCAAATTTGGTGTTTGGTGAGGGCCCACTTTCATACAGTGGTCACTTTTTGCTGTGTCCTCACATGGTGGAAGGGGTAAGGAAAGTCTCTGGGGTCTCTTTCATAAGGACACTATTTCCATTTTATGAGGACTCCACCCTTGTGACCAAATCACCTCCCCTCCCCAAATCCTCACCTCCAAAACCTTCACATTGGGGATTAGGTTTCAACATATGAATTTCAGGATAGGTGACAGGGGAGGGGACACAAATATTCAGTCTTTAGCAACTATAATATCTGATAAATGCCATGGCCAGCAGGAGGTAGACCTTTTCCATGAAGAGGAGGAATGGGGTAAGGAATGGGTAGAAGGGGATGTTTGTTGTCTGGGTATGGAGAAAGTTGGTATAATTCATGTCAGTCTCTATTTTCTCTGTTAACATGCCTCTTCTGAAGCAATAGGGAGACATAAAGATATACTAGAAATGCTGACAGCAGAGATGAAACTTCAGAATAACTGCTGAAGGAAGAAGTGGACATCTAAATTTGGGATCTCAAAGTCCCTCTGCTTTTGAGAACTGTCTCTCCTCCCACGCCATCTACCCAGGTGCAATTGAGTCAGCCATGCTATAATTTTCTCCCAATATAATATACATATTTTCTTTAACAGTCACAGATTTCAATGTGGGCCAAGAGGTCAACCTATCCAGGACCAAGCAGCAGGTTCTGTGCAACCTGTGAGCCTCACACTAACCCCAATAGGGTGAGCGCATCACCCTCTACCCAGGGCCTCTCATGTTTTGAATGATAGAGTAGCTCACATAGTCCCTGAGTTCCACATGCACCTGTGTGCCCTGTACCTGCTAGCCAGTCCTGCCTAGATTCTGACCAGATTGATGAGCTGCATGTAGCTTGTGTCCATGGTGGTGGTGCAGCTGCCATTGGGTAGAGATGCCGTGTTACAAGCTGACATAACGTTCTGGTTACAGGTATTTGGTTCATCAGTGGGCAACTGACCCAAGTTCAGTCAATACTGTTCTCCTCCTTCACTATGTTTATTCTGTGTAAATTTTGGAAGTAGAAATACAAAGAAAACCATCTCTTTTGGAGTGTAAGATATAAAGCTGGAGGATGTTAGTGGCTGTAGTGTTTTAAGAAGGTCAATATGTAAAACCCTTGCTGTATTGTTAATATATATTAATATAAAATGAATTGATATACATATCTAAGCTCAGATCCAACTGGGAGATAAATACAGGACTCAGACACGAGATGAATATATCATATTTATCAAATGTCAAAAAAAGAAAAGTCAAAGCTGACCTGGAGATCATAGCAGAGAATATAATGGTATTTGGGCCTACTGGCGTTCCACCCCTGAATTAAAGAGAATCACCCAGCCAGTCACAGGCACAACTGCACAGGTGTTGAAGCCCCCTCCCTTCATAGGAGTCTGACTCTTTAAAACTCATTGTGTGGGTTGGAAAATGTGTGCTTCCTGCAGGCAGACTGATCCCAAGAAGAGAGAAAGAAGGATATAGCTGAGCCACAAATTGTCAGTCCCTTCCCCCAAATCACACATCAACTAAATCACTCCTTCCCTGGAAAGAAGATGGGAGGAGGGCTGCAGAGAAAGCAGGAAGTGTTTATCAATAGAAGTGCCCATGGAAACAAGAGGAAAAAGGGGAATCTCTCTGCCCAACCTTGGCAATGTCTTTCCAAGTCAACCAGAGAGACAGAGACAGAAGCAAAGCAAACGAGTGATACAGAGACAGTCCTGACAGCATTTGAGCCTCTGGTTCTAGTTGTTCCTTCTACCTGTGGATCTTTTCCATTTTGCTGTATTCTATGAAAATTGTAACAAATCTTGGCCTTGTAATGATACAGAGACCCTCTGTCTGTCCATATTGTCACAGCCCCTAGAGAAGGGCATGGCCAGGGTGCAGGCACTCCTGTATGTTCCTGAATAATATTCCTGAGAGCTAATAAAAGGTGTGCTTCTCCTTATCTCCTATGCACTCCCAGTAAGTTGCTGCAGGGGATCCTTGACTTCCTGTATTCTGTGCCCTATCAACTGCAAGGGGCAAATCTCCTTTTACTCCCTTTTTCTGAGTGGTAATAAGTTTGAATAATATAGTATCAATGTAATTGTAAGTCTCATAAATTATATAACTTTTGTATTGATATAATCGTAAGCTTTGTGATTCGTATAACTTTTGCGTTATGCATGATGTCTTAGGCCCTTTATGCTATGGCAAGCTTGATTGCCACTTCTGTCGGGCCCCACTGATAAAAGCTATGGGATACCTCTAATAGCTGGCACCAGGAATTCTGGACAGAAAAATGTCACTATCAATAAATGTGACTGAAACTCAAGTTCTATACCATGTTCTGCTGGTCACGTGGCTAATGTATAGGTACTAACAACTCTCGACTATAAAAGTGAACTGTAAAAGCCTAGAGCGTGAGCAGAACCATTTTGAAAGACCTTGAGTTTGACTCTGCTCCCTGGATTTGAACTCAGAAATAAACTTCTTTCTACCAGTTCCCTGCCCCTTCAATTTTTTGGTATCAAGGGGAGCAGCCGAGCGTTTGACTCAGACTATACCAGTAACATCTGGTGATATTTGCGATGCATTTTCCTCTCGGCTATCCCTGAATTGGACCTTCATGAGAATCATAGTAAGTGTATATTGGAGATCATCTTAGCCTGGGCTCCTCTTAAAGCGAAGCCTGAAACAAATACTGTACTCAAGTTCAAGTGCTTCACGGAGGAGTATGTTTCTGGAAGGAGTAAGGGACATGGAGTGAAGCAGGAAATGGGGAAGAGTTCATAGAGTTGCATTCCTGGTTGGTCACTCTCTCCCTCCAGCAGGACTGTTGAACTGCTTTGTGAAACTCTGGGCTGCCCAACCAAGGGGAAAGTGAATAAAGCATTAACCCATAAGTGCCAACCCATCAAGAGTTTGTTGCAGCCCTTGAAGATGGTTGCATACCTCAGTGTCAACAGAGAAGCCCTGAGCTGGAAGGCCTGAGACCACAGTGTGCAGGGGCCAGGGACTGTCTAGTTGTGTTGACAGGAAACTGGAGCCTGCACAGAGCTAGTTGCTATAGTAGGAGCTGGAATAAGAGACAGGTGAGGCTGAGAGAATCTGAAGTGGTGCCTAAGAAGCATCAAATACAGAGAGCTTCATGATGAAATTGACTTGATTAAACCACAAATAAGTTGTATACTTCTTTGCTATATACTTGTCACTTTTTAAAATGTTACACATTTCTATTTGGAAAGTTTATCTAAAAAACCCAACACTTTCCTCATTCAGTTTTAAATTAATTCCTTTTTATCAAAGTGGTTAAAATAAAGCCATTTGTAGATAACTGTTGTAAATATCTTGGCTTTAGTTTATCAGGCTCCCTCTGTATTCTTCTTACCCCTTCTGCCCTAACTGGTTAAGAAAAGCCCTAAGTCATTCCACATTTACAAAACAAAAGGAGTATATCTAAAGACAAACAAACAAAAACCAGAAAGATTGATATAAGATCCTTCCACTTGACACAATTGATTAATACTATAAAATGTCTAATAATGTAACAAGTAGACTGTCATTTTAAAACCATCCCTTTGCCTAATGGGAGCCTGAAATAAAGCACTCAAGAGGCACGTTGTGGTTGGAACATGGGTCGTTAGGATTTATCCTAGATAGCTCCTTCAACAGCTTCAGTGCCATAGCTATTGTTAACTCTTTCTTAGGTAACATTTCCTGTTTCCTTGGATGTACTTGGTTTCCTAAAGTTGCTCACCTATGATAACCTTACCTTCCCCTTTTGGCTCGGTAACCCTTTAAAACTGATCCCTGTATTAAATCTTCTCTGTTGGAAATACTTAGAATGTTTTTTGTTTTCCAGAAAGGAATCGATAATACATATACACAGTGGTGTGTGTGTGTGTGTGTGTGTGTGTGTGTGTGTGTGTATGTGTTATTCAGATGCAGTGTATCCTTTAATTTTTCTGGTGATAGCAAACGATTCATATTGCCCTACATCTCAGCTTCTGTTAATGCTGCATTTTAGAAATCTTTCCACATCAGGAGCTATCTTCCTCATTGATTTTAAGAGCTACAAAATATTTCCTTGGATATACCATCATTTATGTAACCAAGACCCCACTGGGGATCATTTAGTTATTTCCAAGTTTTTACTATTACCACAGTGCTGCAAAGAGTAGCCTTGCATGTATACATTTGCATACTTGTTCAAGTGGATTTATAGAATGTTATAGAATTTCTGGCTTCCTCCAGTTTTTGAAACGGTTTTCGAGACAAAACTCTTGCCTTGTGGCCTATTTCTGATAATTGGATCACAGATTTGATTTTCCATGTGGGAGTCCTTGTTTTTCTTTTACCAGTATTCCAATCCCTAAAGAGCCAAGACTCGACTTTACTCTTGTTAATTCCTTACCAGAGATTAAAATCCTGCATCTAAACCTCCTTCCAAGTATCTTGCTATCTCCTAATAGACTTTTCTGATGTCTGCTTGGATCTTGAAATATTTCTGTACCTAAATTGCAAGATGGTTGCATACCTCAGTGTCAACAGAGAAGCCCTGAGCTGGAAGGCCTGAGACCGCAGTGTGCAGGGGCCAGGGACTGTCTGGTTGTGTTGACAGGAAACTGGAGCCTGCACAGAGCTAGTTGCCATAGTAGGAGCTGGAATAAGAGACAGGTGAGGCTGAGAGAATCTGAATTGGTGCCTAAGAAGCATCAGATACAGAGACCTTCATGATGAAATTGACTTGATTAAATCACAAATAAGTTATATACTTCTTTGTTATAAACTCGCCTCTTTTAAAATGTTACACATTTCTATTTGGAAAGCTTATCTAAAAAAACCCAACACTTTGTCTGATTCAGTTTTAAATTAATTCCTTTTTATCAGAGAGGTTAAAATAAAGCCATTTGTAGATAACTGTTGTAAATATCTTGGCTTTAGTGTATCAGGCTCCCTCTGCATTGTCTGCCCATTGGGCTACTTGTTGCTAAATGTGGAATCTCACGGATACTATTTGCAGCAACTTTCATTTGTTGCCCAAATTTCTGGATAGTACTATACCTGCTGACCTGTTTGCATATGCAGATGAACTTCTTGGAAAGAGACAGAATTGCTTTTCATTCCTCGTTGTGGTCTCAGGGCTTCTGTCTTGTGTAAGGGGCTTGATACATGCTATAATGTACTTGTGCATCTGAGAATTAACCAAGATTATGGGATGTAGTTCTTGCAAATGCAAAGGGTATAACTGTAATTAGAAAACAGAATTTAGGATTAGGATAGAAAATGAGGTCAAGAGGAGTACAGAGCTAGAGTTTCTGTAATCCCAAGGGGTCAATAGATAAAATTGATGGTGTCCATATCCTCGTGTCAGTACTAGAGTCAGAGGGAAGGGAGAAGTCAGGTGGTGGGGAAGAGGAGGTACAGAAAGGTCTGTGGTTTAGTATGAAGTTATCAGGAAGGTTATGTAACCTCTTGGTAATAGGGAGAGGCTTGAGAAACTCATGCACATGCACCCATACCAGAAACCCAAGTTATGCATATGCTCCCCCTGCCAGAAACCCAGGTTATGCAGAACCTAGGAGGCAGGGAGAAGAGTCAAAACCTCAGAGATAAGAGTTACGAGGACCACAAAATGTTTAGCTGAGGCCACAAACACACACAAACACGTGCACACACAGTACACACATGTATGTACACACAAGTGCATACTCATGCCTGTGGAACAGAACAGAAAGTGTTTTCAAGCATCTCACTGAAACTTCAATAGAAGAAAAATTGTAAATGTATCTACTTAGCAAAAGATGGTAAATAAAAAAAGTAGACTGTCAACTATTGCATAAATTATGTGCAGAATGTCATTGTTACTATTCTTACATGGTAAACTGCTTTGTATTATCTTACAGAATGTAAAAATATCTATAAGGACTTTTACATGTTCATTTCCAATTTCAGTCTCCATAATCTTATTTTTTTCCATAAAATCTTAAAGTTACTAACTTAAAATTCTCCTGCCAGTAGAGTTTTGCAGAGATTGAATTCCTATGTCAATAGGGACAGGAATACACAGGAAGTCTGCCTGGGAAAGACAGTGGTATTTTCTGATGGCAATAATACTGAGATGTGTCTTGAACGTGAAAAATCGAGCTTGTCCATCTGACCGGATAAAAGGGAATACTCCAAGCAAGAAAATACCATGAAAAAAGTATGCAAGACTAAGAGAGCAAGCTATGTTCAAAAACTGCAAGTAGATAAGTATTGTTGGAACATAAAATAGAGGAGGCAGTGTATATTTTATTTATGGTTGTATAATATTATCACAATTTCAGTAGTTTAAAACAACACTCATTAATTAGTTCAAAACTTCTGTGACTCAGGAGTCTGGCACGTTTTAACTGGGTCCTCTACTGAGGGTCTCATAAGGCTATAATCAAGATGTTGGCTGACTGCATTCTCCTGGAGCCTCAGCTAGGGAAATATCTGTTTCTATCCTTGGGTCATTGGCAGTTGCAGGACTTGTGGTTGTAGGACTGGGGTCCCCATTTTCTTGCTGGCTTTCGGCAGGGTACTGCTCTCAGCTCCTATATGTCACTCTCAGGTCTTTGCCATGGGGCTCCCTCAGTGTATCCTCTCTCATTTTGACTCTCTCTGACTTCTTCTGCAACCAACAGGAGAAAATTCTCTGCTTTTAAGGGGAGTATGTGATTAAGTTAGTCTAACCTGGATCATTTTTTTCTTTGTTTGTTTACTATCAACTGATTAGCAACCTTAATTCCATCTGCCATTTTAGAATTCAGCCCACCACAGGAAGTGAGGCTTAACAAGGGGTAGTTGTGGATGCCTCATTTTAAATGGGCGTTGACCACTTAATGGATGTCTCAAAGAAAGCAAACTGTATGTTCAAGGATTAGAAACTGTAGAACACGAAGTTTGCCACATAAGCAAAATTGAGGTCTTTTGCCTCAAGAAGGGGAGACAAATTCAAATTTTGAAAGGCTGACAATGCTAATGGATTTGCTTTATCTATGTAGCAGCTGACCATGAGTGGAAGGCTGACAATGCTAATGGATTTGCTTTATCTATGTAGCAGCTGACCATGGGTGGAAGTCACAGGTAGAACTGGTACAGTATAATACAAAGAAGAATTTGAATTCTTTGTATTCTTTGTGTTTTTAAAAGAAGATCCTTAAAAAAATATCGATTCCTTTACACGCCTTTGGGAGGCTGAGGTGAGTGGATTGCCGGGTTCAAGACCCACCTGGGCGACTTGGAGAGAACTCATCTCTACAATAAATCAAAATGAGCCGGGTGTGGTAGCATATGCCTGTAGTTCCAGCTACTGGGAAGGCTGAGGCAGAAGGATCGCCGGAACACAGCAGGTCGAGGCTGCGGTGGCCGGGAGCGGCCACTGCACTCCAGTCTGGGCAACAGAGTGAGACTCCAACTCAAAAAAAAAAAAAATCGATTCTTGAACCCCACTCAGATCTGTGGGTCCAGGATCTCTGGGAGTAGAGCAAATGATCTTTCACCTAAAGTCAAAGTTGCTTCTTCTTTTCAAGTCTCATCCTGGTTACTATTTACTTAACCTACCACTCCCACTACCACCATCTCCACTGCCACTGCTTTGTTCTTTTAGGTTTCTCTTAAAGGAGGCTCAGATCATACCCCAAGCAAATTTTCCAGCATCCCCTTGAAGTAAATGAGATGAAATATTATATAGATATAAAAAGAGAAAGTGACTGGGGCTGGTTTTTTGTTCAACTGTGAAAATGGTAGATTGTAGACACATGCTGCAACATGAATGACCCTTGAAAACATTAGGTGAAATAAGCCAGTCACAAAAGAACACATGTTGTATAATTGTACTTATATGAAGTACCTAGAGTAATCAAATTTATATTGACAGAAAGTAGAAATGGTGGCTGCTAGGGGCTGGGGAGAGATGGGAGTAGTAAGTTAGTGTTTCATAGGTACAGAGTTTCAGTTTTGCAAGATGAGAAGAGTCCTGGTGATGGATATTGGTGGTGGTTGCACAACAATGAGAATGTATTTACTGCTGCTGACACAATATACTTAAACATGGTTAAGATGATACATTTTACATTAAGTGTATTTTACCACCCTTAAAAAAGTTGTTTAAAGGGAGATTGTATTAATGAAAATGAACAGGTATGAGAGTTCCTAGCCTGTTTTTTGCCCTGGAGATTCCTACTGTGTCCTCTTAGAACTAAAGCACTTTCAGAGAAAAAAAATTCCAACTCAGCTTAATGATTTTAAGCACCCAGAGCTTCAGTCATAGAAATGAACATAGCTTTCAGAATACAGCATATTTTTAATAAATATGCTTATTTTATTTGTCTGGTACAGCTTATTAAACAACCACTTGACTAGATTATGATACAGAAAGAAAATACAATCACCAGGATTTGATTTTGATAAGCAAGTCTTCACAGAGTGATAATGGATGATCTATAATAGGACCTCTTCTTCCTGCAAAATAAATGTACAAATAAATAAATATCATATCAGAGTGCCAAATCGCACCTGCCTCCTTGTTCATGTCTGGGTCCTGAGTCTTCCTCGTTCTACATAGAGACCTGGTGAGAGCTGAATGTCAAATGTCATCAAGACCCAAATGCTGTTGGACCTACAATGTTAACTGTTATTTTCTCACTTCTAGAAGAACTCCTATATTATAGTCTATTCCTAAGCTACAGATTAATCTTGTTTTGCAAGCCCTTCTTCCTTAAATTTTCATATACAATATTAGATTTTAAACTTTCTGCCTCTGAAGCAACTATTTTGTTTGTTTGTTTTTGTTGTTTTTTTGTTTTGTTTTGTTTTGAGTTGGAGTTTCACTCTGTCACCCAGGCTGGAGTGCAGTGGCACACTCATGGCCACCCTAGTGTCGACTTGCTGGGCTCTGGCAATCCTTCCACCTCAGCCTTCCAAGTAGCCGGAACTATAGGCATGTGCTACCACCCCCAGATAATTTTTGATTTATTGTAGAAACAAGGTTTCACCAACTTGCCTGGGTTGGTGTCAAACCCGCGGGCTTAGGCAATCCACTTGCCTCAGCCTCCCAAAGTTGCTGGGTTTACAGGCTGAGCCACTGAGCCTGGCCAGCAATTTTTAAAAATTGACATTAACATAGTATTTGAGGCTTCATTCTTCTAGAAGCCATCAATTAAACATTTTGAAATTCCTCTTATTATGTTTCCTGCACTCATCTTTACAATACTCAGAAAGGCTTTTCATTAAAGAATCTCATTCCATTTGGTTACACATTTTCTATAATAATCTGTTTTTCTAAAAAATAACTAAAAAATAGCATCAGTATTAGTAACTAATGAACAGATCTGATAGCAAGCAAGAGTAAAATTTTGCACTCTTCTCTGAGGAATCTAGGTGTAGAATATTTATTAAAAGGCAATAACAAGTTTACATAAAATCCAATATACATATAAAAGATGACACTCATTTGTTTCTGAAACAGGCATTTAGAAACACACATTTTCTGATAATTACATAAGCTCATGTTTAACCTTGTTGTAGAAAGGTGGCTCAATCCTGTAATCCCAGTACTTTGGGAGGCTGTGGCGGGAGGACTGCTTGAGCCCAGGAGTTTGAGACCAGCTTGGGCTGTAACATAGTGATACCTCGTCTTTACAAAAAATTTTAAAATTCGCCGGGTGTGGTGGAGCATGCCTGCAGTCTTAGCTACTCAGGAGGCTGAGGTGGAAGGACCACCTGAGGCCAGGAGGTAGAGGCTGCAGTGAGCCATGATCGTGCCACTGCACTCCAGCCTGTGCGACAGAGTGAGACACTGACTCAAAATAAAATAAAAATAAAATTTAAAAAAAGAAAGAAAGAGAGAGAGAAACTACTGATTAAGCCTTAAGTCAGAAAGACTGCTTTTTAGGAGTGAAATATGAAGTGGTTAACTGCAAAATGCTAACAGTATTTCCAGAGACACCCCCTTCGTGTGCCAAATTTGTCACCACCCACGGTCCTACATTGTGGGTTTGAAGGCTGCAACCTCCATGGCTTCTCCAACATCATCATGAAGCCAGACATATTTGGCTGTTATCTCTGTTGGGTGTTTCATCACCATGACTCTGCATGTGTCTGTGTGGACATGATAGAAAATGAGTCCCGACATGAGGCACTTGAGAATGTTCTGTTCACTGACCACAAATTTTAATGAAGCACATCATCTGAACTTGGGTTCTGTTCAATTACTTGACTCCTCAAAATTGCTTACCTTTGTGGAAAGTTGTCAGCAGTTACAATCAAATCGTTCTTTCTTATATTTTTCCCTTGGCTATATGTCTAAGATACTGATTTCTGTTTAGCTCTCATTGGTGGTCATATTATCATAGTATAGTTATTTCCTGCCTGGTTGGAGTATACTTAAAAAAAAAATTCTTTTTCTCTTTACTATCTTCTATATGCCATGAAGTTTAACTTTTTTCATATTATTTTCTTAAATAGGTGCAGAGGTGTCTTCCTTTTTTTTTTTTTTTTTTTTTTTTTTTTGAGTTGGAGTCTCACTCTGTCACCCAGACTGGAGCGCAGTGGCCGCTCCCGGCCACCGCAGCCTCAACCTACTGGGCTCCGGTGATCCTTCCGCCTCAGTCTTCCGAGTAGCCGGAATTACAGGCATGTGCTACCACGCCTGGCTGATTTTTTGATTTATTGTAGAGATGAGGTCTCGCTGCCCAGGCGGGTCTCGAACCCGCGGGCTCAGGCAATCCACTCACCTCAGCCTCCCAAAGGCGCAGGATTGCAGGCTGAGCCACCGAGCCCAGCATCTTCCTCTTTCTTAAAGAAACCAAACTGTTCCTTATTTTTAAAACTCTGCCACATATTAAAATTAATTCTTTTCCTAATTTAATCTATATGAATAACAGATAGCATTATGGCCTTCTTGTTAAAGGAAAAGCATTGTGTGTATTATAGGACTGACATCTCACGACTGACATCTCAACCTGATGAACTTGCTTGGATAACACAGCTAGTTTAATGCAAAAATTAGAGAAGGTCAGCATTTCCCAAAGTGTATTTCATAAAACCTCAGTTCCTTAAGATGTTTGTAGACATGTTTCAAAGATTCTTCTTCTATTCAAAAATGTGGGAAGCAGTGAGTTAAGCAAAGTAACAAGTTTATTTACAATGTGATTTTTAAGAAACTTTCAGGCTGGGCTTGGTGGCTCAACCCATAATCCCAGTACTTTGCGAGGCTGAGGCAAATGGATTGCCTGAACCCGCGGGTTCAAGACCAGCGCGGGCATTTTGGCAAGACCTCGTCTCTACAATAAATTAAAATTTAGCCAGGCTTGGTAACACGTGCCTGTAGTTTCAGCTACTTGGAAGGCTGAGGCAGAAGGATCTCTAGAGCCCAGTATGTTGATGCTGGGGTGGCTGTGAGCCCAGTAGTTCCTGCCTGGTTGACAAAGTGAGACTCCAACTCAAAAAAAAAAAAAAAAAAGGAATCTTTCAAATGTCAATGTGTACCTTGTAGCTCTGAGTCAGATATAGCATGCAGGATCTGTGAGTGTGTGTGTGCGTGTGTGTGTGTGTGTGTGTGTGTGTGTGTGTGTGTGTGTTTCACAACATATGCTAGGACTGGTATTCTACAAAGCACACTTTGAGAAATACTGGAATAGCAGATAACTCTTGACCTAGAGAGTAGTCTGGCATGGTATAAAGTTCTTTGAAGTAATATCCTAAAAAAATTTTTTTTTTTTGAGTTGGAGTCTCACTCTGTCGCCCAGACTGGAGTGCAGTGGCCGCTCCCGGCCACCGCAGCCTTGACCTGCTGGACTCCGGCAATCCTTCCGCCTCAGCCTTCCAAGTAGCTGGAACGACAGGCGCCCGCTACCATGCCTGGCTGATTTTTTTATTTATTGTAGAGATGAGGTCTCGCCAAGTTGCCCAGGCGGGTCTCAAACCCGTGGGCTCAGGCCATCCATTCACCTCAGCCTTCCAAAGCGCGGGATTACAGGTTGAGTCACCGAGCCCAACTCCTAAAATATTTTAGTGACTTTCTGGGGGTCACACTGAAGAACTTCATAAAAAGTCTTGAGTTCCTAAACTGTCCATTTCATTAGTTAGCTTTATGCTATTATTTGAACAAAAACAGGTGAGACATGAAGATGTGTGGCCCTTTTTTGAGGGGTTACTTATTAGAATAAGTCTCAGCATTTTCTTCTTATAAACTACAGCACAGGATAGGCCAGAGATAGTAATCAGATTCACCTAATCTGAATTACTGGGGAAATAATAATGTAAACTCAGAACGTAAAAGGAGAAAAATTGAAATTGTTTGACTTCTCCCTCCTCCCAACCCTCCTTCACACAAACACACACACACACAGCCTATCCATGAGCATTCCTCTCCCCTACCCAGTGTCTGAACTTCTTTAAAAGGAGGGAAGGGGATAGACTTTGTGGAAAGGGCTGAGAGCTATAAAAGGAAGTCTAGGGCTTCTAGATTCTTGGCCCTGAACTTGCCAGTCATCTGAATGTGGGTGAAGGCTCCCTGTCTTTAACTCTTTGTGCCCTTATTTGTAAAATACTGCACTATCTATCTCACAAAGATATTGTGAAGAATAAATAAGTCATATTTACAAATAAATGTATAAATAAAATATACGCACTCTGTATGTGGGTGTTCATTATATGTGCAGACCAGAGAAATGCTCAAGATTGGAAAGGTGAGATGGATATTGAGAATCAGGAAGGCTAAGCATTGAGTGTAGGGTGGAATAGACAGGTGAATTTCAAATGTCTTAAGTAGGTTAGAATCATTCATTCTGCAAAAAATGTATTGGTTCAAAAAAAGAACAAATATTATATGACTTCACATATATGAGATGCCTAGGCAAATGTATAGAGACAGAAAGTAGAATGGAGGTTACCAGGGGCTAGAGGGAGGAGAGAATAGAAAATTATTATTTAAAGAATACAGATTTTCTGTCTGGGATGATGGAAAATTTTGGAAATGGATAGTGGTGATGGTTGTGCAACATTGTGAATGCACTTAGTGGCATTGAATTATGCAACTAACAATAGTTAAAATGGTAAATTTTATATTATATGTATTTTAAGCTCCCCAAAAAGTACTGGTCCTGATTCTAAGATTTCAAAGAGTTCTAACATGGAAAAACAGTAACAGCATGATAATTATGGGCCAAGGCTGTGGAAATACAGGTTTGGGTTGAGAAGCAGTCTCTTTCATCTTCTCGCTATGTGAAGGGTCTTATCAAAGCTGCGATATAAGAAAGTTCTAATTTCTTCACATCCTTGCCAAGACTTATTACTGTCGTCTTTTTTATTATAGCCATTCTAGTAATGTGAAGTGGTATCCTGCTATGGTTTTGCTTTTTATTTCTCTAATAACTAATGATGTTCAGCATCTTTTCATATGTTTATTGGCCTTTTGCATGCCAATTCAAGTTCTTTTAAATTGGATTATTTGCTTTTAATCCTTAAGTTACAAAAATTCTTTCTGTATTCTGGATGCTAGTCTCTTATTGGGTATAAGATTTATAAATATACAGGGGGTGTCAAAAAATGTACACACTTTTTTTTTTTTTTGAGTTGGAGTCTCACTCTGTCACCCAGACTGGAGTGCAGTGGCCGCTCCCGGCCACCGCAGCCT
>NW_007255585.1:525486-526083 GCF_000164805.1 Carlito syrichta
CGTGGGTCTCGAACCCTCGGGCTCAGGCAATCCACTCACCTCAGCCTCCCAAAGCATGGGATTACAGGCTGAGCCACTGAGCCTGGCTAATGTATGCACATTTTAAGTATGACATTCACTCAAAAGATGGCGTTAATCAAATGAATGGTAGCATCATCATGTGACAGGCAGAACAGTCAAAGAAAATGGCAGAAACATGACTGAGCAAACATACTACACATTGCTACTAGAGTTTAATTCAATTTCAGAAAGTAAATATATAGACAACATCTCTTTTTTTTTTTTTTTTTTTTTTTGAGTTGGAGTCTCACTCTGTCACCCAGGCTGGAAGTGCAGTGGTACACACGCTCATGGCCACCCCAGCAGCCACCCTAGCGTTGATCTACTAGGCTCAGGCGATCCTTCCGCCTCAGCTCAGTAGCTGGAACTACAGGCACATACTACCACAACCAGTTAATTTTTTTTTATTTATGTACAGATGCAATCCCACCAAGTTGCCTGAACTGGTCTCGAACTCGTGGGCTCAGGCAATCCACTCACCTCGACCTCCCAAAGTGCTGGGATTACAGACTGGGCCACCAAGCCTGGTCAGATAAC
>NW_007255585.1:526208-543894 GCF_000164805.1 Carlito syrichta
CTTAGCCAAGCTCGGTGGCTCAGCCTGTAATCCCACGCCTTTGGGAGGCTGAGGTGAGTGAATTGCCTGAGCCCGCGGGTTCGAGACCCGCCTGGGCAGCGAGACCTCATCTCTACAATAAATCAAAAAATCAGCTGGGTGTGGTAGCGCATGCCTGTAATCCCAGCTACTTGGAAGGCTGAGGCAGAAGGATCGCCAGAGCCCAGCAGGTCGAGGCTTCGGTGGCCGGGAGCGGACACTGCACTCCAGTCTGGGCGGAGCGGCCACTGCACTCCAGTCTGGGCGACAGAGTGAGACTCCAACTCAAAAAAAAAAAAAAAAAAAAATTGTAAACTTTTTTTGGCATTCATGGTATTCTCCCATTCTGTGGATTGTCTTTTCATATTTCAGAAGTTATCCTTTAAAACAAGAATTTGATATAACTGCATATAACATTTAACAGCATCATTTAAGAGCATCATTCAAGAAGCAGATGTGGAGTAAAAGTTGAAAATGGATGATGGGAGTGTCCATGTTTAACCCGGAAAGAAGAAAATAAGGAGATACATATGGTGATATTTAAGAGCAACCATGTGGAAAAGGCTGCCATGACATGAATTACTCCTAAAGGAAAAACTGGTATCAAATTGAAGTTCTGGAGCAAATTCAGATTTAAATTAAATTACTTTCTTCATCTTACAGCTTTTTAAGGAAAATGAGCTCTCATAGGACCTCTCTACAACAGAGGCATTCAAGCAAAAACTAAATGCAAACACGAAACTCTATATCTCAACAATGTGATTGGAGGCAATTTTGCACTCTTTGAGAATTAGACTAGACAATCTCTTGGTTTTCCTCCTGTCTAAATTCTATGATTCTAAGAAGGTACACATTTTTGAATTATAAAAGATAGTACTAGGCTGGGCTCGGTGGCTCGGCCTGTAATCCCAGCACTTTGGGAGACCGAGGCAAGTGGATTGCCTGAGCCTACAGGTTCGACACCAGCCTGGGTAACTTGGTGAGACCTCGTCTCTACAATAAATCAAAAATTAGCAGGCATGGTAGTGCATGCCTGTAGTTCCAGCTATTTGGAAGGCTGAGGCAGAAAGATAGCCAGAGCCCCACAGGTCAGGTTGATGCTGGGATGGCTGTGAGTGTGCCATTGCACTCCAGCCTGGGCAACAGAGTGAGACTCCAACTCGAAAAAAATAAAAAAAAGATAATGTTGGTCAACATTAAAGTTTTTTTCACTTAATCACACTCAGAATTTTGAATCATCTTATTCAGTTATATTAATAAGCAATCGTTACAAAAAAGAATTGTCATTTGGTAGAAACCATTCTGTAAATACTACTCAAAACTAAGACAGTGTAAAGGTTTTAGCATCTCAGCAAAAAACTTATATAATTAATCATGAAGCATTTGATGGTACCATTGTTTTTGTCATGTGTTAATAAATAACTCAGATAAAAATAAACATGAGTCTTGTCCATTTACTTTCAATTTATTTTTCTCTCAGTTGCAGAGGTCAGATCTCAATAGCTTCATAGGGCAGTGTTATTACATTCTCCTTCTGTGGTGATGACAGGTAGAAGGAAATTGCCAAATTGTTCACACAACATAACAACCAGAGAATAAAAGTTCTAAAAACACTGGTTAAAATAGTTCCTGTCCCATGGTACAAAGAATAAGAGAAAAATTTCTTCAGACACAGAGCTTAGGACAAAGAGCTTGAAGCACAATAAAGGTCCATAAAATTATTGTTCATTTTCTTTGGAAAACACACAAAGCCTAGAAAACAAGTACAGGAGAAAATTGAGCATGAAAAAGAAATCCAAGGATAGTTATTCTTACTGCTATAAAGCTAGCTTAGCAATAACCACTCAGTCACTTGCCCAGGGCAGCTGAGAATTTATACCAGATGAAAGAGTAATAAGGAATTCTGACTATTTTACTCTTATGACTGACTGGTCAAAACAAAAGCAGAAATTGGTAAATGTTTTAAATTTATTTTCATTTTTGCATAAGAAATATGTGGAAACAAGAAAGAATAAAAATCCCAGAGAGACTCAACAAGAAAGAACAGAAGATACAATGTAAAAAAAAAACACAAGCAAAACAACAACAACAAAACAAAAAAGCAGAGTGTGGTCTTTACTACAGTGAAGACCATATGGCAAAAAAGGAGATTCACTATATAGGTTAAAATGCACAACGACAAAAATGGAGAGAGTAAGATAAATTAGCTTTAGTTATGTAAAACCATTACAAATAAGAGACAAAGGCAGCAGTACTCATCACATATTGGCCAGAGAGGAAAAAGGATAAAAGAATACTTACATGTAAGAAAATTTGTATTGTTCAAAATACTGATTCTGAAAAGAAAACTCAGATAGTAGAAGAGTTAAATGGACCAAAAAAAAGAACACAGCAGGGTACAGTGGTTCACACCTGTAATCCCAGCACTTTCAGAGGCTGATGCAAGAGGATTGCTAGAGTCCAAGAGGTCAAGACTGTGCACCGTGATTGGTCCACTGTACCCCGGCCTGGGCTGACAGAAACCTTGACTCAAAAAAATAAATAACTAAAGAGAACATAAGCTATTGTATTCAAAAAGTTTAAAATTAATTTTTAAAAATCTGAGCCTTAAATTTATTTTAAGGTAATAACCAAAATATCAGAAAAATGCCTGCTTATTTAAATTTTCAACAAAAAGTCCTGCCATGAGATGAGGGGAAATGTGTATCTTTTTATACTAACATAGACTCTCATATCCCAGATAAAACTTACTGTGATCTCATTTAAATAAACAAATGGGCTTCCTGGTACCACTAAAGGCATGAAATGGCAAAAGAGCACCATGTTATTGCTCTCTGAAGGACTGACTCCCACATTGAAAGCATTCCATTATTTCAGTCAGCCCTTCTTCATTAGACTCAATTACTCAAAAGGAAATGGTGATCCAACAGCAACACTGTGTCGAAAAGGTGGGGGTGGAGAACAGTTGTGGAATAGTGGGAAGAAAATCTAACTTCTAAAACAGGGCCTCATCTTTCATCTGTAAAATGGGATAATAAAATCATTTCGTCTTTTTGGTTCTGATGGGCCATTCTAGTATTGCAAACCAATACTGACAGCATGAACTACCTCTGGGTTTGTTACCAGAAACAATTTCCCTCAGAGTGACCCTAGCTCCCTTTCTGAGAGGTCCTCAAACTTTTCCAGTCCAGGTGTGTGCAGCATCTGGTCCCTGGGGCCCTCCTTGTCATGCTGTCACACTGCTGTGGCAGGGGTTAAGGCTCTCCTGGGAGGTCCTCTCTCTGTGCTCCCAGGTGCTGGACAGCTCCCCTTTGCTTCTCTACAACATGGTGGATACCAGCAGGGGACTTTTAATGAGCTTTTCTGACATGTAAGGGAAATTAGAAAGTGATACTGAGATCAACTTTGTAACCACCGTACGGGTCCAGACTCGCCCTAGAATCTTTCAAAGTGACCACTGCCAACCTCTCTCCTTACCTACTTCCTTGTGGCAGGGAGTGTTGGTTGGGTCCTCAGGAAGACAGATGTGGGAATGGAGGTAAGAGTGCAAAAGGCTTAAGACCAGTGGAAATAAAAGGAAGGAACTAGAATTCTGAAGGAACTGAGCTACCGAGTTGCAAACCTAACAAAGTCTCTCCTGTTCGATAGGAACTCTAAATCCAAGTCTGTCTTTAGAGGAGCCCATCTTTTGGCAGAAAGGTCTAGACCTATGTACCACAGTCTTGCTTAGTCATGGATTGAGGCTCCCTGGAAAAGAGCAAGAAGAGCATAATCTCGCCTCCAAAGCTGAGGTGGACCCAAAGGACTTAACAGCTAGAAGCTGTCGGTGAATCATTTTCCTTGCAGCTAGGCAATGAGTCCTTTTAGAAGGGAGTTCTGAGCAGTGCACATTCCCATGTCTGCCACATGGCTCAGCACCATAGGCGCTCATTCCCAAATCATCAGAAGTGCTTCAGCATCACTTTGCCTCCCATTTTGGCCAAACTGACCCCTGACCTCAGAGAACAGAGAAAGTCAAGGCCTGATTTCTGTCTTCTCAAGTTCTCCCCCACATGGCCGGTAGGGAGAACGTACGTTTCATTCAGAGGAAACCCTACTTACTGCCATCCATAGAGGGTGGCTTGGTCTATGGCCCTAATGAAATAATTACACAAAAGTCTATTACTGATACATTCCTCAAATATGGATTATTCTATTTTGAAAAGTACCACATGCGGCATATCAACAGCGAATCCAAACGGCAGTCTGCCAAACTCCGCAGAGGTGCTTATCAGTCTCTTCTTTTCAAGGGTGTCATGATCTTGGAATCTAGATGTACCTGGGGCACCTGGTTAAAGGCATAATATATGCAAAATGGCTTTGAGACTCCCCTTCTATGTAAATACAATAAATTATCTATATTGTGCCAAATATTTATAGAAATATGAAAACATCCTTGACTAAACTTCTCACTTTCCTTTCAAAGAGTGAATAATCAGCAAGAACAAGCCAGAGTTTAAGAAGAGAGCATTTAAAGCATTTTCTGATTTTCCTCTTCATAGTACATACTTAATATGCTTAGTACTCAGCAAAGACAGGATTTTTTTCCCAAAAAGTTAATTGTAAAACATTTGTTTGTGACTCACAGCATGTTTTCCATGGAAACAATGGCATTTACTTTCCTGGGTGAACCACAAAAGGTAAAATACCTGGAACAGTAAGGAGCTACTTTTTCAGTTTTGAGTTGAAGTCTCACTCCGTCGCCTAGGCTAGAATGCAGTGGCATGCTGACAGTCACTCCAGCATTGATCTGCTGAGCTCAGGTGATCCTTTCGCCTCAACCTTCCAAGTAGCTGGAACTACAGGCACACGTCATCATGGTCGGCTATTTTTTTTTTACCTTATTGTAGAGTTGAGGTCTTGCCAAGTTGCCCAGGCTGTTCTCAAACCCGTGGGCTCAGGCAATCCTCTCACCTCAGCCTCCCAAAGTGCTGGGATTACAGGCTTGCACCACTGCATCCAGCCAGGAGCTACTTTTTCTAAGTAAAATATACTTAGAGACATTACACATATTGGTACATTTTAAAATAAACAGATTGTGGCTGGGTGCGGTGACTCAAGCCTCTAATCCCAGTACTCTGGGAGGCTGAGAGGAGAGGATTGCCTGAACCCAAGGGTTCGAGACCAGCCTGGGCAGCTTGGCAAGACCTCGTCTCTACAATGAATCAAAAATTAGCCGAGCATGGTAGCACGTGTCGTAGTTCCGGCTACTTGAAGACTGAGGTAGGAGGATCGCCGGAGCCCAGCAGGTTGACACTGGGGTGGCTGTGAGTGTGCCACTGCACTCCAGCCTGGATGATGGAGTGAGACTCTGACTCAAAAAAATAAAATAAACAGATTGTTCACTTTCCTTTATAATACAATAGAATGTGGCTACTTAAAGTATTAAAACAGACCCCGCCATGGGAACAGAAACTGTCAAAAAGGAAGAGGCAACCCAGGGCTTGAAGGGTGGACAGAAAGAGCCAGACTGGACAGGGGTCTCCCTTCTCCTTTCCAGTTCAATTTTTCTGGTTTTCGCCATTTCTTAATTTCTCCAGACCCTCTCAATTACCTTGCAAATACAAACTCTGGCTGGTGGGAGTGGTGGAGAGAGCAGTCATAAGAATCCCCTCCTTCCCTTTCTTCCCTTCCTTCAGTTCCACCTCTCCATTTTTTCTCTCCGTATTCCTCTCTAGCCTCTCTTCCAGCTTCTCTCAAACACCTTCTCTATTCTTCTTCTTCCCTGAGCCACACGCTCCACCATTCCTTATGTTACCTCATTTCTACCTCTAAACTCTTCTCCAATTGATCTCTTTTTCCAACTCATGGTCATTGCCTAGATTCAGACTCTCACCATCTCTCACTTGCAACCGGAATGAGTTTTCCTGCCTCTCTACCTTTGGGCCTCCCATCCATTCTCCATTCTTTAGGCAAGCCAAATCGAGTCACGCTATTCTTCTAGATGAGAACCTCAATCCTGGGGTGGGGTTCTATTTCAACTCCTTCTGCCCAGCTCTCGTCTCCCTTTGAGCCCCACCTCTTTGCTGGCCCTCCATCCATTCCTTCTGATGGATTCCTTCCCAGGACCTCAGCCTGGGTTGGGTAGGTCTTCTTCAGTTCCTCTTCCCCCTAGCATATACCTCTAACTTAGCGTTTTTAGTTACCTTCTTCTGTTTCTCCTAACAGACTATGAGTGTCTGGAAGGCAGACACTATGTCTTTCATTTGTACAACAGAGCTGTATAATTAAGTCGACTTCATGACCAGTGTGGGGCACAGAGACAAGTAGAGAGAGGCCCTTGTGGACAAGGCGAGAAGCGACCAGGAGTGATGAGGGGTAATGCAGAAGCACATGTGAGAAAGAGGTGTTGCTCTGGGTGGCGGAGGGTCTGCATTCACAGGAGGGAAAGGGATCCCAATTGAGGAGGGAAGTTCTTTGGGATGCAAGAGAGAGACACTTTGACAGCAGCCCCCCTAGATTCCAGGCAAGAAAACTGAGCTAACTTGCATATGTAAGCTAGGAACTTCCTATACTCGTATTTTAATATATTCAATATAAAAACAAATACTAACAATCAGTGTCATGACTCTAATGTTTTAGTCTCATAAGCTTCATTGAAAATGTGTTGGCTGGGCTCGGTGGCTCAGACTGTAATCCCAGCACTTTGGGTGATCGAGGCAAGTAGATTGCCTGAGCCCACGGGTTTGAGTCCAGTCCAGGAAACTTGGCAAGATCTCGTCTCTACAATAAACTTTTAAAAATTAGCCTGGCATAGTAGCGTGTGCCTGTAGTTCCAACTACTTGGAAGGCTGAGGTGGAAATATTGCTGTAGCCCAGCAGGCCAACACTGGAGTGGCCATGAGCATGCCACTGCACTCCAGCCTGGGTAATAGAGTAAGAGTCCAACGCAAAAAAAAAAAAAAAAGAAGAAGAAAAAAGAAAATGTGTTAAATACATAATTTGTCTTTAAATAATCTTTGCAATGCAATTTTGTGAGAAAAACTTTATATGATACCTGGATAATTCAAATATATATTACATATAATATTACAGCATTATATATAGGTAATAATATGTATGTTATGAAATAAACCCCGCTGATAGTAATTAACAAGGAGCATAAATTAAGACTCCCTTTTACGTTGGGAGGGCTTCCTTCAATCTACAAAGGTTTTCCTCCCAGTCAAATTTTGTCTTTAAAAATAACATTTTTACAAGAGCAACAAAATTAACCTTAGAGTCCTGGCAACATGAATGCTTCCCTAAAAATGTTCCTTTATCAGGAGTTAGAGGTAACCATGCTTGAACTATGTCAGGCCATAGGGAAACACTAATTTACTAATTCTGGAGTAGCTATTCTTTTTTTTTTTCCAAACCTGCTGACCTACAGAAAAAACAATAACAACAAAATCAATCAAGTCCTACATAAATATGTAATTTAATATAGCTTTTAAAAAAGAGAAACAGAAAGTGTTCTATTTCATGCTTTGGTATAATAAATACTTAATAAACACATCAAACAAAAAATATGTTTGTTCTTTCTTTTGGTGATGAGGAAAGCAGAAGATAAGAAAGAATGAGGAAAGATATAGACTTGAAAATAAGATGGGAGAGAAAGCTCCAGAGATAGATAGCCCCAGGGAATTCAATATACAAATGGAGAGCTAGAGAAAAGCAAAAGCAGAGTCCAGAAAGATGGAAGGATGAAGCTTTGGTAGTTGACTGGATGTGTGGTGTCAGAAGAGAAAGATACGAAGAGGAAGGGAATTGTTTCAAGCCTCAGTAGAAGGCAGTGCCACTACCCAGGCGAGGACACCAGGAGAGGAACAGTATAGAAGAGAGGAGGGAGACCATGCTTGTTTTGCACATATTGTGTTTGAAGACCCTACAGAAGAACCAGGTACAAGTGCTCATTTTAGAGTTGGAAATGCAAGACTCAGAGCTAGGTACTTGCATTTGGAGGTTTTCCCTGTTAAAGATGGCAATTAAAGCTGTGAGAGGGACAGGAATGAGGTGGTAGGTGAAAGGAAGAAATAAACAAAAATGGACAGTAAAATAAAATTGCTCTAAAATTACATTAAAATAATAACTTTTCTATGAGGAAGGGCTTTAGCCATGATACACAAAACAAAAAACTCACAATAATGGAGTATGTCAAAAAGACACCAGAGACAACTAAAAAAGCAACCAGTGGCCAAAGGTGGAACAATTTGAGCAACATAATAAACAAACATTGGATTGTAACCCAAAATATAAAATAAGCATTCATGCATGCATGCTGATATAAGTGAATACATTGAATAAGGAAAATAGACAAGTCTCCTGTGCAGGAGAATTATAAATAATTTATACAGAAGTTACATCCTTAAGGAAGTCAAGCATAACTCTCCACCTTTTTGGTATGGGCTGCACATAGTGTTATCCTTCTAAAAACACCTATGTTAAGGCAGGAAAAAGGAGTAAATTTACAGAGGAAATACCTGACAAATACTACCTCAGTCAGGGATCAAGATTAACACAAACAGTAATGAGCCAGGCTGATAGTTTGTACCCTTGATATGACATGATGAGAATAGCAATTTACCTCTGTGGTCTTCTTCTCCCCAAAATATGTCATCCCAGTCTAATCATTTGAAAAGTATCAGACAGATCTCAGTTGAGGGCATTCTACAAAATACCTGACCATAGTCTTCAAAATTGTAAAGGCCATCTAAAACAAGAAAAGTCTGAGAAACTTCCAAGTCAAAAGGAACCTAAAAGATGTGATAAGTAAAAGTAATGATGTATCCTGGCTAAGATCCTGAAACATAAAAAGGATATTAGAGACCAACTGAGGAGATCTGAATGAAGTATGGACTCCAGTTAGTAATATTGCTTCAATGTCAACATATTAACTGTGACAAATGTACCATACTGTTGCAAAATGTTAATAAAAGGGGGAACTGGGTATGGGCTATATGGGAACTCTGTACTGTTTTTACAATAATCCTGTAAATTTAAAACTACTCAAAGATTTTATTAAAATTATTTTTTAAAAAGATAATGATCATAAATTTCCAGTTCTAACTCTTCATCTTAAACTCATAAGTTTCTAAAAATCTGAGAAGGAATAAAGAGGAATAACAGAGAATGTTAAAAATAATAATAACAACAACTTTTCTTTAGTGAATGCAATGAGATCGAATGTGCTGCATTATTTTGCAACATTTTGGTTTGACATTTTTTGATACACTGGTCTAAATGTCTATTTCTAATTTGAGGTACAGCTACATTTTGTCTTAATGGTGAAGTATCTCACAAAGATACACAGAATCAAATGGAAGAAGTGCATCATTGGCGGTATTTACTAAATACCAATACTGATGTTTCTATCCCAAACATTAATTATGCATAAGTTTTTGTTGAAACTGAGATGGTCAATTTGTTTTCCCTGATATCGTTGGATGTTCTTGCAAATTAATTGGAAGGCATATTTTAAAAATTTTAACAAATGGTTTCAAAATCCACTGAAACTCTTCATTTGGAAGATTTTAAAATTAAGGCCAGCTATGGTGGGTCATGTCTGTAATCCCAGCACTTTGGGAGGCCGAGGCAGGAGGATTGCTTGAGTCCAGGAGTTTGAGACCAGCCTAGACAACATAGCCAGACCTTGTCTCTATAAAAATTAGAAAAATTAGCTGGGGTGACAGCCTTTGTCTGTAGTCCCAGCTATGTGGGAGGCTGAGGTAGGAGGATCTCCTGAGCCCAGGAGGTCAACGTTGTGGTGAGCCATAATTGTGCCATTGCACGCCAGCCTGGGTGACAGAATGAGACCCTGACACAAAAATAAAATAAAATAAAATAGAAAAATATCTTTTCCCTGAGTTTACATTGATCAGACAACAACATCACTTAACAATGGGAACATCGCCAAACCTCTGTCTTTCAAATGCTTCCTTCAAACCCATTTGTTTTGAAAGGTAATTAATCAATTTATCACTCATTCGCTGACTTCAGATCTGATTAGACCATTATTGTTTCCTCTCGCAGTGTGGCTGATGGCAGAGCTCTTACTAGAAAGGCAGTCCTGCCATTTCATGCTCCCCTGGCTTGCGTTATTATTATCATCTTCAATCAGCAGCTTCTTTATAGAGATTTTAAAAAACCATTCGTTCTTTTTTTTTTGAGGATTAGTTTATTTAAAACTAGACTTGGTAATTTGTAAGCCCATGTAAACTGCAGTATGTGGCAATATGCTGAAAGCAAGTGAGTGAATGAGATTATAAAGGTCAACCAAGTCATTATGCAATTCTCAGTCTTCCCTAGGGACATCCTGTGTACCTTATGTGACACAGATGGAGTGGCCACAATGCCATTCTATATATAAATATCAGTAAAGCCTTCCAAGTGAATTTCCAAATGCTAAGAATGTAATTCTTCTAATCTTTACATTAAAAAATATAAATAAGATTTCTAGTATGTTCTTCCTATACCCCAGTAATTTACTTTCTAGAAACCCCAGAGATGTATGTCTCCACTTTGGAGACCATTACTTCAGAGCAATAGTTCTTGAATTTTAGAGTTTCTAAGAATCTCTTGGAAACTATTTATTTATTTATTTATGCCAGGTTTACTGAGGAATAACTGACATATAGTAAAATTTATCTTTTGGGGTATACAGTTTTATTAGTGGGTCATTGTGTATTTAACCACCACTACAATCAAGGTAGAGAAAATCTTCCTCATCCCCAAAAGTTACCTTGTGACCCTTTGTTTTCAATTCCCTCCTCCCCTGGCAGCCATTGATGTAATTTCCATCCCTCCAGTTTTATGTTTTTTAATTGCGATAAACTCACATAACATAAAAATTGACCATTTGCACCAAAACCAGTTCGGTGGTTTTTAATATATTCACAATGTTGTGGAAACGAGCACCTTTATCTAATTTCAGGAGATTATCATCACCTGCAAAAGCAACTCTGTACCCATTAAAACAGCCTTTAATGGGTACTTTAAAAGCCTGCTAAGGCATGCAGATTCCCAAATCCCAGAGAGTCTAATTGAATTCTAATCTGCATCTTTAACAAATTCCCAGGTGTTTCTGATGCAGGTGGTCCCAAGCCACATTTTGAGAGCCTCTCTTCTAAAGATAGAGCTATTTCAATATAGCACAACATAGTCTAATTGTGGAAGAGACACAGTTTGGAGTAATGGAACTGTTTCCTTAGAAGTAGAACCTAGATTCCCCTGAGACCTCACCATCATCTTTCAACAAATGATGTTTCAATATTAACAACAACAATTTTTCTTCTCTTTTCTTTTCTTTTTTTTTTTTTTGAATTGGAGTCTCACTCTCTTGCCCAGACTGTAGTGTAGTAGAATACTAATGGCCACCCCAGCGTTGACCTGCTGGGCTCCGGTGATCCTTTCCTCAGCCTTCCAAGTAGCTGGAACTACAGGAGTGCGCTACCACAACCAGCTTATCTATCTATCTATCTATCTATCTATCTATCTATCTATCTATCTATCTACCTACCTACCTGTCTATCATCTATCTATTCATTCATTTATTGTAGAGACAAGGTCTCACCAAGTTGCCTGGGCTGGTCTCAAACCCTCTGGCTCAGGCAATCCACTCACCTCGGCCTCCCAAAGTGCTGGGATTACAGGCTGAGCCACCTAGTCCAGCCCCAATACTTTTTTCTTAACCCAGCTGCCCAATCAAGATCCTGTATTCTAACTACAAAGGCACTTGGAGACTCCTCCTTGTGTCCCAACTTATGGTGCTCATACCAAGAATGGATAGCAGGAACATCAAAATCCATGGCAACAATACTGCTTTCCAACTTCGAGTCCCTGAAAACAGACTCTGAGGAGGGGAATTGTGTATAGAAGATCCTTTGGCGAGTGCTCTTAGGAGATACACCCATAAGAAAGTAAGGAAGGCAGATTGAGCACAGACAGGGCAAGGGCTTAACTCGTACAATAGCCAAATCTGGAGGGTGAATGGCCTTCCAGTGTTGACCCCTACTGGGGCAAGATGATTGGGTCCTTGTATCTTTGTAGTAGCCAGTCATTGGCCATAGAATGCTCTCCAGAAGAGGGAACAGTTCCCTGTGGTGGAGAGCATTGCCCTATGAGGGACACAGCTGAGAACCATCAGCTGGTTATATTCCCAGCATCTGAAATACAGGTATTTAAGCTCTCCACTATAGCCCATGTTGCACCAATCATATCCATGTGCCTTTTCATAGTAAGTCCATGTCATCTCAGCATTCTGGTTTTTTTTTTTTTTCCTGGAAAACGTGCAAGAAAAGGTCACTGGGAAGAACTAAAGGCCCTATTGCTGCAGCTGATCTGGAGGCTATAATGGATACTCAATATCCACTTCTTTCCTTTATCCATTTCCGATTCCCTTTAACTAACCTCAGCTAGGACATATGCTAGTCTAGTTGGCTTTTCTAGTACTATGACCCCAAACCTCACTCCTGTGGAGTCTGAGCTCCTTGGTTATCATGATCCTATGGCTTCTGTATTTCTTGATTTGCCATTAAAATTGGACTTTTGGGAGCTCAGAAATGCTTCCATGAATTACTTGAGCATATTTTGTTCTACCCCCAGTGTGTAGCAGAAACCCCTCCTGATGGTTAGGAGCAATTACCCACTCACCCCCACCTCCAATGGGGTGGGGATTTCAACAGAAACTATTATAACTTGCCTGAAGTGAAGTTTGAAGAGACTGTACAGTGCCTTTAAGGTGCCATGATATGTAACTTGTTTATGACAAAAAAGTATTCTAAGTAGAAAGGAAACAATTTTGTGAAATATTTCAAAACTGCCCTGTCCTGATACTCCAAACCTTTCCCATCAGGAAACCCAAACACTTCATTGATCCTGAATCCTTGTCTAGCTACCCTCCACTTCTTTCTTTTCTTTTATAGTCAAAATCCTCAAAATGTAGTCTATGCCATTTCCAAAGCACCTATAAATAATAGTTTCATGTTATGACAAAGTAATTTTATGGTAAATGCATTTGCAAATTTTCATGACAGATAATATGTACTGAGTTTCTACTATATGCCAGCCACTATGATGAGTCCTGGCAATATATAATGTAACATTACCACCACAAAGATGTAGTTCCCAGCCTCATAGAGCCCACACTTTAGGAGGAAAACAGACATCAATCAAATAATCACACAAACAAATGTAAAACTGATGTGGTGCTTAATGCTACAAAGGAGAAATACATGGTACTATAAGATAATTGGGAAATTGACTTCACTGGAAGTCATGGATGACTTCCCTAAGGAAATAAAAATTGGGCTGGGATTGGAATAATGAATAGGAGATAAACACACACACACACACACACACACACACACATCCCTTGGACCAGGAATCTCAGCAAACTCTAAGCAGAATAAATACAAAGAAAATCATACCTATTTACTTTACGGTCACACCGCTGGAAATCAAAGATAAAGAGAAAAATCTTAAAAGCAAAAGAAGAAAGACTCTCTCTCTCTCTCTCTCTCTTTCACACACACACACACACACACACACACACACACACACACACACACACACAGAATAAAGTTGACTTCTAATCAGAATACATGAATTCCAGAAGATGATAAGATGACCCCTTTAAGGAGCTGAAAGAAAAAAATTCAACTAAAACTCTATATTCCCTGAAAATGTCTTTTAGAAATTTAGAAATGAAGTAGACATTAAAACATTTTCAGATATACCAAAATTGAGAGATCCATTGCCAGCAGACTTGCACTGTAAGAAATGCTAAATGAATTTCTTTGTACTGAAGGAAAATATTACCAGATGAAAATTCAGATCTTTAGGATGGAATGGTACACACTGAAAATGGTAAACATGTGAGTATTTTTATTTCTTTCTTAAAATTTTTTAGGCAAAGAGATTGTATATGGTCAGCTTGGTACCCCCACTCCTATTTAAGGCTACAGTTCCTGGAATAATTTTCCCTGTGTCATTCTAGGTTAAAGTTGGCCAAAAGAACTTGCCTGAGGTCTAGCAAGCAAAAATTAAGCAGAAGCCATTACTCTTTCAAGGCTGTAGTGGTCAGACATGCTGACAGTCAGGTGCAGAAGTAGCTGGCAGGCTTCACTTTGTTCTCATTCTCCTTCTGGTCTGTGTCCAGATATTTTCCCAACTGCTGGTTCTGCTGACCAATAGTGACCCCAAAGCCAGAGGCAAGTACTTGACTATAGGCCTACAGGGCAAATGACACTGGTAAAGGCTGCAACCAACTATCATATTTCCTGATATGTTGTGCTATTTTTTAGTTTTCATCTTAACTGACTTCTCTTTGTGGTGTTTGATGACCTGTATTTTTTTTTAACTATCTACTCTACTCTTTGTTGCTGTTATGATCTCCTGGTTCTGCAGTTCTCACTGCTTTCCTGTCTCCTGCCTGTCCTAAATGTGTGTGTTCTTCAGGATTCCGTCCTAGGTTCTCTGTTTCTTTCACTCCTGTACACTCTCTCAGAGTGATCTTCATTAGTTTAGCAAACAGAAATTGGAATTGTGCTGGGTGCTGAAGATTGAGAGAGAAAAGATTCTGATCCTACCCTCAGGTTGCCCATAGTCTACTGAGGGAGACCAAATATTAAAAGAAGATTGTATGTAATATAGCAGAGGTAGTGGGAAAAGAAGGTTAGATCACAAAGGGGCTTATGTTATGGATAAGGGGTTTGTATTAATCTTAAGGATAAATGGAAATCAGTCAAAGAGTTCATACAGTCAAGTGACTTAATTAGAGTTGCATTTTAGAAAGTTCATCCTGGAAATGATATGGAGAAGAGATTAGAGCATGACAAGATTGGAGAGAGGAAATCATTAGAAAGTTCCAGCAACAAACCAACAAGTTATGGTTAAGGTCTGAACCAGGACAATGGCAGAGAGACTGGAAAGATAAAAAGGGTTAGATGGACATGAAAGTGGTCAATTTGATGGGATTTGGTTACCATTTGGATATGAGAAGTAAAGGTATGAGAAGGTTTAAGAAGGACCTATAGCTTCTAATTTAGTAAACAGATTAGAATGGGTTACTATGACTGGGATATAGATACAAGAGGAGAAACAAGTTCTGAGGGGAAAAGGATGAGTTAAGTTTTGAATTTAAGGTACCTGTGAATCCTTTAGAGTAGGATTATCCAATGTTGGCACTACTGACATTTTGAGTCAGATAATTCTTTGTTGTGAGGGATTGTCTAGTTTGTTGCAAAAGATTTAGCAACATCCCTAACCTAGACTCATTTGCCAGCAGCACCCTACCCTCAATGAAAATAAAAAATGCCTTAGATGGAGGTTGCTCCCATGGTTTCAAGTGTCACGTGTATGCTAATGATACTCATATTTGCATCTCAGCCCACATCTTCTCCTGAGCTCTAGACTCATGTAATAAACAGCATACCAGACATTTCCAGATTGACTGGACAGGATGAGGGCCATTTCAGTTCAGGGTGATATTTACATTCCATCTGTACAAAATCTATTCAGAATCCCATTCAAGGTGCCAGTTCTGTAAATGAGTAAGTGGCACAAACTGTTGTCAAATTCCTGTATGTACAAAGAAATTTCTCTCAAGAAAAAGAGAAAAATGAGAAAGGAGAACATATGATTTTATTTTTATTTTGGGTCTTTCTTTTTTCCCAAGAGTAACAGTTGCTTAGTACCTAAATAGGTACATCTTTTAAGACCGTAGGGAAATCTATGAATTCAGAAACAGGCTGTTCAATGACCTGACATTAGACAGATAATAGGTTGCCCTAAATTCATTGATTTAAATGTGTCAAGGAGAATTTATTCTTTCTGTGTGAAAGTAGAGCTGATTTTTTCCCTTCATTTTAAGAATAAATGAACATACATTTATAGAAGAAATATTTTCAAACATAAAAAGGATAAACAAAATGTTATATTATTCATGAAATGATCACTCAATTTTAATCTATATTTTTAAATCCTTATTATACATTTTAAAAAAATTAGACTCATGTTGGCTATATAGTTTTGTTTCCTAGCCTTTTAAACATTATACTATGGAGATTGTACCACTGTATAAATTATGACTATGATTAGTTAGCCATTCTATTGAACAATTCATTTTTACTATTGCAATATTGTAAATAATGCCGTACAAAACATTCTCATACCAAATATTTGATAGCATCTCTATTTACATCCCCAAGCTAGAGTCCCAGGGGTTGTAAAATGATACTAGGTCCCTGATCCTGTTGTCATATTATATCCCAGAATAACTGTACCATATTACATATCCACCAGGAATTTATAAGATGATTCTCTTATTCCATTCTTCTTATCAAGGCTTTTTTTTTTTTTTTTAAAGATTGTTCCCTGTCTGATGTGCATAAATATTTTTTCACCTTAAGTTGAGCAGTAAGATTTGTGCTATTGGGCATTTTTGGCGGGGGGGCAGTGCATTGTTCATTGTTATAGTGGGAAAGAAGCTCACTCAGGCTGAGTTGTTGCTCAGGTAGGCCCAGGTCTCCCCCATGGGGAAAGCTGTGAAGTGAATTACTCCCTCACCTCTTACACTGAGTTGCCTCCTATAAACTCCCCTGCCTTAGGGGTACTCAGCTTTTTTGTGCTTTTCTCTCCCATCAAATTTTACTCTCATGAAAGGATTTAATAGACACAGGAGAGGGCTACATTTCTTAGCCATTAATAAGCATTTAAATTTTGGTGTTGTTCGTTTTACTCACAAATACAAGGATGTGGTTCTTCTATCATTCAGGGTCCTACAAATCTTTGATGGTCAAGAGAAGACCTCTGTCCTGAAGGACTTCATGAGCTGGTCCTGAGAGATTGTGACCAGTGCCTGTGCATTAGCTATTTTCTGAAACCTGGACTTCAGAACAAAGGGAAGGAGTCAATAAGTCTACCCCAAGTGTCAAGCAACCTCATATATGAGAGAGAGCTGCATGTTTGCTTTGTGGATGAGTTTTTTGAGGCTGGGATGGTCGGCGTGGTGAGATAAGATATTAAGATATTCTTTCCCCTACCTTCTCTCCCTTCCTTTCCTTCTTCAAGCTTCAGAAATCATGCATGTTTGTTTGAACTTGTATTTGTTGCAACAACCATGTGTTATTTTTGTACTTTAGAATAATACTAAAGGAAATACAAGCTTTTCTCTTACGCCATCATCACCCCTCCAAGGCAACCATGTTTATAAACTGGTATGTGACCTTCCACCCCTTTCCTCATACTTATGCAGCATACACCTGCATAAGCACATCACAAGGAGTGTACATTTCTCTTTCTTCTACAATTATGCCTGTTCTTATTGTTATGCCTATTGATATTATCACTATAATGTCCATTATTCTGCAGCTTGCTTTGCTAACTTAATATATCATATATGTTGTTTTGAGTCAATGCACATAAATGCAGGTGATACAAAGTTAAACAGTTCAAGAGTATACAGTGAAATGTTCATCTGTCTCCCACCCCAGGTCCTCAGCACCCTCTCAACTAATTATCTATAGTAACAGGAAATTTAGAGAACTTTCCCCCCCGCCTGGAATTTGAAAGTAGGTCCCAGAGCTAAGGACAAAGAGTCAGTGTGACTCCATATTCTAAAGAGTCCTGCCAATGTTTGGGACTAGACACC
>NW_007255586.1:0-730 GCF_000164805.1 Carlito syrichta
CTATTTAAGTCAGCTACTTAAGTCTGCTACTTAACTAGTTAGCTAATTAGTTAAGTGAGCTCGTTATTCAGCTAGTTAAGTAGTTAGCTGTTTATTTCAGGTAGCTAAGTCAACTAGTTAGCTAGTTAAGTGAGCCAGTTAAGTTAGCTAGCTAAGTAGTTAAGTCAGTTATCTAAGTGAACTATTTAAGTCAGCTTTCTAAATAAGTCAGCTGGTTAAGACAGCTAGCTAGCTAGTTAGTTTATGGGTTAAGTCAGCAGGTTGAGTCAGGTATTTAGCTAGTTAATTAATGGGTTAAGTCAGCTGGATAAGTCAGCTAGCTAGCTAGTTAGAAAACAGGTTGAGTCAACTGGTTAATTAGGCTAGCTAGGTAGTTAGCTATCGAGTTACGTCAGCTGGATGATCACCTAGCTAGCTATAGAGTTAACGAGTTAAGTCAACTGGTTGAGTCAGCTACCCACCTCATTAGCTAATGAGCTAAGTCTGATGATTGAGTCAGCTAGCTAGCACATTAGATAACGATTAAGCTAGTTAGTTAGGTAGCTGGTTAGTCAGCTAGCCAGCAAGGCAGTTAACTATTTAAGTTATTTTGTTAGAAGGTAGGTAGCTAGTTAGCTAACTAATTAAGTCAGCTGGCTAGCTAGGTAGCTACCTACCTAGCCAGCTTTCCAGACAGCTGACTAAACTAGGTGTCTTAACCAGCTAGCCAGTTGGCTAGCCAGCTGACTTA
>NW_007255586.1:2111-2974 GCF_000164805.1 Carlito syrichta
TATGTCAGTGAGTTAAATCAGTTGGCTAGCCAGCTGCCTAGCTGGGTAGCTAGCTAGTTTAGTCAGCTGGGTAGCAAGTTTGTTAGCTAATTAAGTAAACTATTTAATTCAAGTCACTAGCCAGCTGGTTAGTTGGGTTCTAGGTAGTTAAGTCAGCTGGCAAGCCAGCAGGTTACTTACATAGCTAGCTAGTTAAGTCAGATGGCTATACAGCTGTCTAGCTAGGTACTTAGGCAGTTAAGTCAGCCTCCTAGTCAGCTGGCTAGCTAGTTAAGTCACCTAGTTAAGTCAGATGGCTAAACAGTTGTCTAGCAAGGTAGCTAGATAGTGCAGTCAGCTGTCTAGCCTTCTGGCAAGCTAGTTAACTCACCTAGTTAGGTCAGCTTGATAGCCAGCTGGCTAGCTAGGTAGCTTGCTAATTAAGTCAGCTGCTAGACATTTGGCTAGCTAGTTAAGTTACCTAGTTTAGTTAGCTGGCTAGCCAGCTGGCCAGCTCTATAGCAAGCTAGTTAATTCAGGTGACTAGCAAGCAGGCCAGCTATTTAAATCAGCTAGTTAAGTCAGCTGGCTAGCCAGCTGGCTAGCTAGGTAGTGGGCTAGTTAAGTCAGTTGGCTACCAAGCTGGCTACCTAATTAAGTCAGCTAGTTAGGTCAGCTGGCTAGCCAGCTGGCTAGCTAGGTAGTGGGCTAGTTAAGTCAGCTGGCCAGCCATTGGCTAACTAGTTAGGTCACCTAGTTGAGTCAACTGGCCAGCCAGCTGGCTAGCAGGTTAATTCAACTACTAAGTCTGCTGGCTATGCAGCTAGCTAGTTTGGTAGCAAGCTAGTTAAGTTAGTTCTCTAGTCAACTCGCTAGCTAGTGAA
>NW_007255587.1:0-1808 GCF_000164805.1 Carlito syrichta
GCCACCTAGCTAGCTAGTTAGGTCACCTAGTGAAGTCAGTTCGCTAGCTAGCTGGATAGCTAGGGAACTAGATACTTAAGTCACCTGGCAAGCATGCAGGATACCTATGTAACTAACTAGTTGCATCAACTGGCTAGAAACTTGGGTAGCTAGTGATGTCAGCTAGTTCAATCAGCTGGTTAGCCAGCTGGCTAATGAGTTAAGTCACCTGGTTGAGTCAGCTGACTTGCCAGCTGTCTAGTTGGTTAAGTCTGCTAGTTAATGCAAGTGGCTATCCATCTGCTAGCTAGGTAGCTAGCTAGTTAAGTCAACTGGCTAGCCAGCTGGCTAACTGGTTACATCAGCTAGATAAGTTAGCTGGCTAGCCACCTGGTTAGGTAGGTAGCTAGTTAATTATGACAGCTGGCTAGAGGGCTGGCTAGCTAGGTAAGTCAGTGAGTTAAGTTAGCTTTTTATCCAGCTGACTAGTTAGGTGGCTAGCAAGTTAAGACAGCTGGCTAGCCGAATCGTTATCTAGTTAAGTCAGATAGTTATTTCAACTGGTTAGCTGACTGGCTACTTAGGTGTCTGTCAAGTTAAGCCAGCTGGTTAGCAGGCTGGTCAGGTAAGTGGCCAGCTGGTTAAACCATTGGCTAAACAGCTTACAATCATGGTGGCTGGCTAGTTAAGCTGGCTGTCTATCCGACTGTCTAGCCAGTTAACTGACTATTAAAGCTGGCTGGCTAGCCAGCTTGCCAGCCTGTTATCAAGATAGCCGGCTGCCTAGCTAGCTAGACAGCCAGGTAGCTAGCCAGTTAAGCCATATGGCTAGTCATCTAGTCAACCAGGTAACTAGCTAATTAAGTCAACTGGCTAATTTGCTAGCCAGTCAACTACCTCCTCAGCTAGTTAAGTCAGCTAACTACTCAGCTAGCTAGTTAAGTCAGCTAGCTAGATAAGTCAGCTAGCCAGCTAACTAGCCAGTTAGCTAGCTAGTTAAGTCAGCTGGCTACCCAGCTGTCTAGCTAGTTAAGTAACCTACCTAAGTCAGTTCACTGGTCAGCAGTTTAGCTAGGTAATTAAGTAGTTAATTCAGATGGCAAGCCAGTGGGCTATGTAGATAGGTAGCTACTTAAGTCAGCTGTCTAGCCTTTATGCTATCTAGTTGTGTCAACTAGTTAAGTCAACTGGCTATACAGCTGTTTAGCTAGGTATATAGTTAGCTAATTCTGCTGGCTAGCCAGTGGTCTACAGCATTAAGTCAGCTAATTAAATCAGCTGTATAGGCTGCTGGCTAGCGAGGTTGCTAGGCAATTAAGTCAGGTGACTAGACAACTGGGCAGCTAGTTAAGTCAGCTACTTTAGTCAGCTGGCTAACCAACTGGTTAGCTAGTTAAGTCAACACGTTATTTCAGTTGTCTAGCCAGCTGGCTAGCTAGTTAAAAAGTTATTTATGTCAGATGGAAAGCCAGCTGGCTAGCTAGTTATTACAGCTGGTTGTCAGCTGGCAAGCTATGAAGCTAGCTAGCTAAGTCAGCTACATATGTCAGCTAGATATGTCACTTAATTAAGCTAGTTAATCAGCTAGCTAGCCAGCTTGCTAGCTAGGTAGCTAGCTAGTTATGTCAGCTGTCTTGCAAGCAGGCTAGCTAGTTAATTCACCTAGTTAAGTCAGATGACTAGCCTACTGGCTAGGTAGGTAGCTTGCTAGTTAATTCAGCTGGCTAGGCAGCTGGCTGCCTAGATAACTCACCCAGATAATTCAGCTGGATAGCCAGCTGGCTAGCTATGTAGCAAGCTAGTTAATTAAACTGGCTAGAAAACAGGGC
>NW_007255587.1:1988-6227 GCF_000164805.1 Carlito syrichta
CTAGCCACCTGGCTAGCTATATAGCAAGATAGTTCATTCAGCTGACTAGCAAGCAGGCCAACTATTTACCTCAGCTAGTCAAGTCAGTTGGGTAGCCAGCTGGCTACCTAATTAAGTCAGCTAGTTAAGTCAGCTGGCCAGTCAGTTGTCTAGATATGTAGAGTTTGTTAAGTCAGCTGGCTAGCCACCTGGCTATCTAGTAATGTCAGCCAGTTAAGTCAGCTGGTTAGCCAGCTGACTAACGAGTTATGTAAACTAGTGGAGTCAGCTGGCTAGCTAACTGGCTAGTTTGCTAAGTCAGCTAGTTAATTCAAGTGCCTAGCCATCTGGCTAGCTAGGTAGCTAGTGCATTAAGTCAGTTGGCTGACCAGCTGGCTAGCTGGTAAGTCAGATATTTAAGTCAGCTGGATGGCCACCTGTCTAGGTAGGTAGCTAGCTAATTAATTCAGCTGGCTAACCGGCTTGCTAGCTAATTATGTCAGTGAGTTATGTGAGCTGGTTTTCTCATCTGGCTCACTAGGTGGCTGGCTAGTTAAGCCAGCTGACTAGTCGGATGGCTATCTACTTAAGTCAGCTAGTTAAGACAGTTGGTTAGTCGGCTGGCTAGCTAGGTGGCTGACAAGTTTAGCTGGCTGGTTAGCAGGATCATTTTCTATGTGGCCAGGTAGTTAAGACTGTTGGCTAGCTGTCCGAGCAGCAGGGTGGCTGACTATTTTAGCCAGCTGGCTGTTCCACTGTCCAACCAGCCAGCTGACTATTTAAGCCAGTTGACTAACCAGATGGCCAGCCCACTGACTAGACTACTGGCAGCCTAGCCAACTAGCCAGCCAGGTAGCTAGCTAGTTAAGACAGCTGGCTAGCCATATAGCCAACCAGGTAGCTAGCTAGTTAAGACAGCTGGCTAGCCAGCTAGCCAGTCAAAAAATTAGTCATCTAGTTAAGTCAAACAGCTAGTCATCTACCTAGTTAAGTGGGCTAGCAAGTCAGCTAACTATTTAGGTACCTATTTAAGTCAGCTAGCAAGTCATGTTCCTCGTCACCTTGTCAGTTAATTCAGCTAGTTATTCAGCTAGCTAGTCAGGTAGATGACTAAGTCAGCTAGCCATCTAACTAGTCAATTTGGTAGCTCGTTAAGTCAGCTAGCTATAGAGCTATATAGCTTGTTTACTAGATAGTAATGTCAGCTAGGTAGCCAGCTAGCTAGTAAGTTAGCTAGTTAAGTCAGCTTGCAAATTAGCTAGTTACTTAGCTAATTAGTCTGCTATCAACTCAGCTAGCTTATGAGCTAACTAGTGGGCTCCATCGCTTTCCATCAGGTAAGTTAACTAGTCGACTCCCTCACCTGCTAAAAGGTACGCAAACTAGTCTGCACGCTCACCAGACAACAGGTAAGCTAACTTGTCAGCCAACAGGTCAGCTAAGTAGTCGGCTTGCACCCCAGCAGACTAGGTAAGTCAGCTCACCAGTCGGCTCACTTGCCAGTCAACTAGTTATAGCAGTGCATGCATCAGCTCACTTGTGGGCTGAATAGTTAATTCAGCTGACCAGTCGGCTCACTCACTGGCTGACTAGTTAAGTCAGCTCACCTGTCGCATCCCACGTTTGCCGACTAGTTAAGTCAGTTAACCGGTCATCCCACTAGCCAGTCAACTAGTTAAGTCAGCTAACCAATTGGCCAACTAGTGGGCAAACTTCACAACCGAAAATTTACCTCAGCTAAATATTCGGCCTACTAGTTAGGTCAGCTAACTATTCAGTCAAATAGTCTGCCGAATTATTAGTTCAGCAAACTACCCAGTCAACTACTTAACCGAGCTAACTATGGGACCAACTCCTCAGTCAACTAGTTATCTAATCTAAATAGTCAGCTGATTAGTCGTCCAACTTGTTAAGCCAGCTAACAGGTGGACCAAGGAGTCAGCCAACGTGTTAACCCACCTAACTAGTCGCCCAACTCATCAACCAACAAATTAAGTCACCTAGCTAACTAGTTAACTAAGTAGTTGTCAGCTATTTTACTCGTTTACCAACTTGTTAAAACAGTTATCTAACTCATTGACTAATTAACCAACTCGTTATTTTGACTAGCTATCTCCTAAGCTAACTAATTATGTCATTTAGCTAACTAGGTAGCTAATTAATTCAGCTAGCTAAGTCAGCTATTTAAGTCAGCTTTCTAATTTAGTCAGTTGGTTAAGACAACTAGCCAGCTAGTTAGCTAAAGGTTTAAGTCAGAAGGTTGAATCAGGTTGTTAGCTACTTAACAAATGGGTTAAGTCAGCTGGTTGAGTCAGCTAGCTAGCTAATGAGCAATGTGTAGAGTCAACTGGTTGAGTAGGTTAGCTAGCTAATTAGCAAACGAGTTAAGTCAGCTTGATTGTCAGCTAGCTAGCTCGATAACTAACGACTTAACTCAGCTGGATTAGTCAACTAGCCAACTCATTAGCTATCGAGATAAGTCAGATGATTAAATCACCTAGCTAGACCATTAGATAACGATTAAGCCAGCTATTTATCTAGCTGGTTAAGTCAACTAGCTAGCAAGGAAGCTTACTATTTAAGTCAGCTGGTTAGCTAGGTAGCTAGCTGGGTAGCTAACTATTTAAGTCAGCTGGCTAACTATATATTTATCTAGTTAGCTAACTATTTAAGTCAGCTAGCTAACTAGGTTGCTGCTACTTGTCAGCTACTTAAGTAAGCTTGATAACCAGCTGGCTATCTAGGTAATGAGCTAGTTAAGTCTGTTGGCTAGCCAGCTGGCTAGCTGGTTAATTCACCTAGTTAAGATAGCTGGTTAGCCAACTGGCTAGGTAGGTAACTAGCTAGTTAAGTCAGCTAGATGGTTACCTGGCTAGCTAGTGATGTCAGCGAGCTAAGTCTGTTGGCTAGACAACTGGCTAACTGGTTAAGTCAGCTAGTTTAGACAACTGTCTAGCCAGCTGGCTAGGTAGGTAGCTAGGTAGACAAGTCAGCTTGCTAACCAGCAGGATAGTTGTTCAAGTCAGCTAGTTAAGTGAGCTGGCTAGCCTGCTGGCTACATAGATAGCTAGCAAGTTAAGTGAGGTGACTAGCCAGCTTGCTAGCTTAAGTCAGCTAAGAAAGTCAGCTAGCTACCCTGCTGGCTAGATAGGTAGCCAGCTAGTTAAGTCAGCTGTCTAGTCAGCTGACTAGCTGGGTAAGTCAGCTGGCATCCAGCTGGCTAGCAAGTTAAGTCAGCTAGTTAAGTCAGGTTGCAATCAGCTGGCTAGCTAGTTATTTCAGCTAGTTAAGTCAGCTGGCCACCTAGAAAGCTAGCTATATTCGTCAGCTAGTTATGGTAGTTAGGTAGATAGTGAAGTCAGTTTCTTAAGTCAGCTGGCTAGCTAGATAGCTAGCTAGATAGGTAATTAGTTAAGCCAGCTAGATAAGCCAGCTGGCTAGCTAGCTAGCTGGCTAAGTCAGTTATTTAAGTCAACTTGCTAGTTAGTTAAGTCAGCGAGTTAAGTCAGCTGGCTAGCCCAGCTGCCGAGCTGGTTACCTACCTAGTAAACGCAGCTGGCTAGCCCTGTTATATAATGAGTTAATTAACCTATTTAAGTCAGCTCACTAGCCAGCTTGTTACCTGGGTACCAAGGTAGTTAAGTCTTCTGGCAAGCCAGTGGGATACATTGATATCTACCTAGCTAAGTCAGCTGACTATCCAGTTGGCTGGCTAGGTATCTAAGGTGTTAAGTCAGCCTGCTAGCCAGCAGGCTTCCTAGTTATGTCACATAGTTTAGTCAGTTGACTAGACAGCTGGCTACCTAGGTAGCTAGATAAATAAGTCAGCTGTCTGATCCACTGGCTAGCTAGTTAAGTCACCTACGTAATTTAGCTGGCTAGGCAGCTGGCCCACTAGGTTGCTTGCTAATTAAGTCAGCTGACTAGACAGCCGGCTAGTTAGTTGTCACCTAATTTAGTCAGCTGTCTAGTCAGCTGATTAGATATATAATAAGCTAGTTAATTCACCTGACTAGAAAGCAGGCCAGCTATTTAAGTCAGCTGGTTAAGTCAGCTGGCTCTCCAGCTGTCTTGCTAGATATCGAGCTACTTAAGTCATTTGGCTAGCCAGCTGGCAAGTTAATTAAGTCAGTTAGGTAATCAGCTGGCTAGCCAGATAGCTAGTTAGGTAGAGAGCTAGTTAAGACAGCTGGGTAGCTAGCTGGCTAACTAGTTAATTCAGCTAGTTGAGTCAGCTGGCTAGTCAGCTGACTAGCAGTT
>NW_007255588.1:0-729 GCF_000164805.1 Carlito syrichta
GGATTTTATCAAAAGCTTTTTCTGCATCTAATAATATCATTATGTGGTTTTTGGTTTGACATCTGTTGATGTATTTAATAACATTTATGGTTTTGCGAATGTTGAACTAGCCTTGTATCCCAGGAATGAAGCCTACTTGGTCATGATGGATGATTTTTGAGATTTATTGCTGAATCTGGTTTGCTAGGATATTTTTGAGAATTTTAGCATCTATGTTTATCAAAGATATTGACCTGTCGTTCTCTTTCTTTGCTGGATCTTTACCTGGCTTGGGTATCAATGTGATGTTGGCTTCATAAAATGATTTGGGGAGCATACCATATTTTTCAATCGTCTGGAATACCTTCAGTAGGATTGGTATCAGCTCCTCCTTAAATGTCTTGTAGCATTCTGCTGGAAAGCCATCTGGTCCAGGGCTTTTTTTTTGTAGGAAGTTTTCTTATTATGTAGTCGATTTCCTTGATTGTTTTTTTTTTTTTTTTTTTTTTTTTTTGAGTTGGAGTCTCACTCTGTCGCCCAGACTGGAGTGCAGTGGCCGCTCCCGGCCACCGCAGCCTCGGCCTGCTGGGCTCCGGCGATCCTTCCACCTCAGCCTTCCGAGTAGCCAGAATTACAGGCATGCGCCACCACGCCCAACTGATTTTTTTTTTTTTGATTTATTGTAAAGATGAAGTCTCGCTACCCAGGCGGGTCTCGAACCCGCGGGCTCAAGCAATTCACTCCCCTCAG
>NW_007255588.1:2018-2910 GCF_000164805.1 Carlito syrichta
TTTTTAATTTTTGATAGCTAAATGGTATTTGTCTGAAATTAGGACCGCGACTCCTCCTTTCTTTTGTGTTCCATTCACATGAAAATTTGTTTCAGATCCTCTTACTTTGAGTCTGTGTATGTCCTTTCTAGTGAGATGGGTCTCTTGAAGGCAGTATTTGTTGCCTGGTGATATTTTATTCATTTTGTCATTCTATGTCTTTTCAGTGGTGTGTTTAGTCCATTCACATTCAGACTAATTTTTGAAATGTGAGAGTTTGTCCCTATCATGGAGTTCTTATTGAGTTGTTGTTCTTCCACTTGTTTTTTTCTTTTCTTTTTGTCTTTCTTTTGGTTTTGGGGTTGGGTCGTGTATATTTTATTATTTTCCCTGTACTCTTGTGAAGAACGTTGTTCTTTTTTCCTTTTCTTCTGTGTTTAGTAATTTCTTAAGTGTTTCATGTAGAGATGGTTTGGTGGCTGCATAAGTTCTTAGGGATTGGATATCTGGGAAAGATTTTAATTCTCTCTCACTGATGAAGCTTAGCTTGGCCGTTAGGTTATTCTTGGTTGAAATTGTTTATCTTTTAGGACTTTGAAGATAGGGCTCCAGGCTCTCCTAGCCTACAGGGTTTCTGTAGATAAATCTGCTGCTATTCTGATGTCTTCCATGGTAGGTGACCTGGCCTTTTTCTCTTGCTTGTCTTTAGGATTTTTTCTTTTGTGCCTACTTTATTAGGCGAATTTTTATGTGTCTAGGAGTTGGTCTTCTCATTTGTTGTCTTGCAGGGATTCTCTGAATCTCTTGGGTTTGAATTTTTGCATCACTGATTAGATAAGGGAAGTTTTCTTGAATGATCTCATGGAAAGTTTGTTCCAATGTGTTCTCTGTTTCTCTTTCTGCCTCAGGGAGG
>NW_007255589.1:0-756 GCF_000164805.1 Carlito syrichta
CAGCTATTCAACTGGCTATCCAACTGAATTAACTAGGTGATATAATTTGCTAGCCAGCTGTCTAGCCAGCTGAATTAACTAGCAAGCTGCCTAACTAGTCAGGTGGCTAGTCAGCTGACTTAACTAGGTGACTTAAATAGCTAGCCAGCTGGCTAGACAGCTGACACAAGAGCCAGCTTCCTAGCTAGCAAGCTGACTTAACTAGTTCAATACCTTGTTAGCCAGCTGGATAGCCAGTTGACATAACAAGCTGAGTTAACTAACTTGGTACCTAGCTGTCCAGCTGACTTAAATAGTTAGCTAACTAGCTAGTTACTTAGCTTGCAAGCTGACTTGAATACTTAGCTAACCAGCTAGTCACCTAGCAAACAAGGTGACTTAAATATTTAGTGGCCTAGATAGCTAGCTGATTAACATGCTAGCTAACTATTAATCTTACTCATTATCTAACATGAGAGCTAGCTGACTTAATCATCTGACTTAACTCGTTAGCTAAAGAGCTAGATAGCTGACTCAACCAGCTGACTTAACTCGCTAGCTAACTAGCCTACTCAATCAGCTCACTCAACCCTTTTGCTAACTTGATAGCTAGCTAACTCAACCAGCTGACTTAACCCGTTAGTTAACTAGCTAAGTACTTGACTCAAACTGCTGACTTAACCCAATAGCTAACTAACGATAACCAGCAAACTAACTAGCTAGCAGGCTGACTAGTCAACTGACTAGAGTAGCTCACTTAACTAGTTTGCCAGCCGG
>NW_007255589.1:2167-3554 GCF_000164805.1 Carlito syrichta
CTAGCTACCCAGCAGACTTAATTAGCTGACTTAACTAGCTAGCGGCCTAGCTAGCCAGTTGGCTGGCCAGCTGACTTAACTAGCTGACTTAACCAGCTAGCCAGATGGTGTGACAGCTGAATTAACTAGCTGACTTAACTAGATAGCCATCTGGTTGGCCAGCTGAATTAACTAGCTGACATAACGAGCTAGCCTGCTGGCTAGCAAGCTGACTTAACTAGTTAGCGACCTAGTTAGCTGTGAAGCCAGCTGGTTTTATCAGCTGACTTAACTGGCTAGCCAGCTGACTAGCCATCTGACTTAACTATCATGCTACCAAGCAAGCCAGCTGCCTTACAAGCTGACTTAACTAGTTGATTTAACAATCTAGACAGCTGGCTGGCAAGCTGACTCAACTAGCTGACTTAAATACTTAGCCATCAGGCTAGCCAGCTAACTTAACTAGCTCTCTACCTAACTAGCTAGCTGGTTAGCCAGCTGATCTAATGTGCTGACTTAATTAGCTAGCCAGCTGGCTAGCCAAATGACTTAACTACCTCCCTACATAGCCAGCCACTTGGCTACCCAGCTCACTTAACTAGCTGACTTAAATAGCTGGCCTGCTTACCAGTCAGCTGAATTAACTTGCTTGCTATATAGTTAGCCAGGTGGCTAGAGAGCTGACTTAACTAAATGACGTAACTAGCTACCCAACACTCTAGCCAGTTGACTTAACTAGTAAGTTGGCTAGCTAGGCAGCTTGCTAGCAAACTGACTTACCTAGGTGATTAACTATCTAGCCAGCAGGCTAGATAGCTGACTTAGCTATCTAGCTACCTTGATAGCCAGGTGTCTAGTCAGCTGACTTAACTAGGTGACATAACTAGCTAGCCAGTTTGCTAGCGGGAAGACCTAACGGCCTAGCTACCTAGCTAGCCAGCTGGATATTCTGCTGACTTAACTAGCTAGCTACATAGGTAGCCCTCTGGCTTGCCAGCTGACTTAACTACCTAGCTACCTAGCTAACCTGCTGCTTAGTGAGCTGACTTAACTATGTTATTTAGCTAGCTAACTAACTGTTAGTGAGCTGATTTAACTAGCTAGCTACTCAGTTAGGCACCTGGCTAGCCAGCTGGCTTAACACGCTGGCTAACTAGCTAGCAAGCAGACTTAACTAGCTGATTTAACCAGCTAGCTATGGATGTGCCAGTTGGCTTAACTTTCTGGCTTAACCATCTAGCTACCTAGCTAGCTATCTAGCTAGCCAGCTGACTTTACTAGCTTACTTAAGTACCTAGCTAGCTGACATAGCTTGCTGACTAATATAGCTAGCTTCCTAGCTAGCCAGTTGACTTAGCTAGCTGAAATAACTAGCCAAATGGCTAGCCATCTGACTTAACTAGCTTTT
>NW_007255590.1:0-891 GCF_000164805.1 Carlito syrichta
AGCACAGGGTGTGGAGTTAATCATATTTAGACTCAAATCCAGGTCGTCCTTACTAGCTGTGGGATCACCAAGATATCACCAGCCTTGCTCATAGTTAAACCTCAAGGACTGACTGTGAATGTTCCAGATTGTAAAGGATTGGGAACTACCTGCATGTGGAGCACATAGCTAATAGTAGTCATTCTTTATTGTCTGCTTGACCACTTCCATCAGGGTTGGGGCATTTTTGTTTTTTGTGTTTTTTAGTGGGAGTCTCACTCTGTCGCCCAGGCAGGAGTGCAGTGGCATGCTCCTGGCCACCGCAGCCTCGACCCACTGGGCTCCGGTGATCCTTCTGTCTCAGCCTTCCTAGTTGCTAGAATTACAGGCAAGCGCTACCATGCCCGACTGATTTTTTGATTTATTGTAGAGATGAGGTCTTGCCAAGTTGCCCAGGCAGGTCTCGATCCCGTGGGCTCAGTCAATCCACTCACCTCAACCTCCCAAAGTGTGGGATTACAGGCTGAGCCACCGAACCCAGCTAAAAAAAGTTTTTAAAAAGCTGAACATAAACAAGTAGGTAATATGATACCATTTCTGAAATGAGATATTCATATATGGGAATGCCTTATTTATAAGCTCTGCTTATCAAAAATTTTATATTAAGGTCTCGGTAGTGATTATTTCTGGGTGCATGCTGGTTTTTTTTTTTTCCTTTTGTACATCTTTATTCTTAAAAGAACAGGCATTACGGGTATGATTTTAAAGCAGTCATAGAAGGAGCAATGGAATGAAGCCAGCATGACTGCAGAGGGCAGGGCACTTTGGAGCCAGGATGGTCAGAAGGATGCTTGTGTGGAAATAGATGTCAGCAGACCTGGCTCCAGAGGGCTGATGCACCCACTGTTGTAA
>NW_007255590.1:2477-3261 GCF_000164805.1 Carlito syrichta
TTGCTATAGTTGTGACAATTTTTCAACTACAGTACTGCTGTGGAATCCAATTTAACACATGCCTTGTCCTCATCTAGTGACAAGTGTCAACCACTGGGCTCTTGATATCACCTATCATCCTTGGAATCCAACATTAGAGTCACAGACTCTTACAAAGGGAAGAGATTTTGGTAGTGTGTCTCCCATGTAATCTTTTTTTTTTTTGAGTCAGAGTCTTACTCTGTCACCCAGGCTGGAATGCAGTAGCATGCTCATGACTACCAGAGCCTCAGATAATCCTTCTGCCTCAACTTTTCAAGTAGCTGGAACTACAGGCATGAGTCACCATTCCCAGCTAATTTTTTGATTTATTGTAGAGATGAGGTCTCGCCATGTTGCTCAGGTTGGTTTTGAACGCTTGAGCTCAGGCAGTCCTTTTGCGTCTGCCTCCCAAAGTGCTGGAATTATAGGCATAGGCCACCATGCCCAGCCCCATGTAATCCTTAATAGATAGTTGCTTTCCCTGGAACACTGGGTCTCAAATATGAGTGCCTGCCCTGGTCATTCTCACCAGGTGAGGGAGGTCATATTGGAGAGCACCGTGCTGAGATATTACTGGGGTTGCTCAATATGGCTTATTTCATGTTTGGACAGCTGCAGGTATAAGAAAGCTTTTTCTCTCAAGTCACAATCCTTTATTCCCATAGCTTCTACCTGTTGATTGAAGTTCTGCCTTCAGGCATGGTTTTACACATCTGAAGCCTGCCACTTCTGGAATGATGAAGTAATCATTCACTGTGGTCAT
>NW_007255591.1:0-777 GCF_000164805.1 Carlito syrichta
CAGTTTTGGAGGCCCAGACCAAGATGATGGCCCAAGTTGAAGCTGTTTGAGATCAGACTGGGCAACCTAGTGAGGAAAGAAAAGAAAGAAAGAGTTAAAGAAATAAAGAAAGATAGAACTATACAAAGAAATCAATTCTCCTGCAAACCTTCTGACCTAAGTCCTTCATCCCCTGACCCTCACACATGTGGGGGGTCCCCCATGCTCAGCACCTTCCAGCCGCAATCCCCACAAAGGCTGCCCTGCTTTGGTGTGGGAGTTCCTGAGGCTCCCTGTCAGGATTCTTGCTGGCTCTCCTCTCTGAGGTAAGAAAGGTGTCTCAGGCAGGCCTACAATTCGACTCGGCAATGAGGACATTCAGGCATGAAAGGTCGGGGAACCATCCTTTACTCTGAATCGTTTCTTTCCCCCCAAATCCCATTTTTCTTTACTCTAAATCCAGACGCCCTGGGAACACACCACAAGCAGTTGAGAATCTGTGTACGATTCTGAGGTTTTCGGAGACAAGTTCTGGCTCTGTGGCCAAGGCCAGGGTCCAGAGACAAGACCATCATTCTCTGCCAGCTTCCAAATTGTGGGATCAATCAATCCTCCTGCCTCAACCTCCGGAGTGACTGGGATGATGGGCACCTTGACCCCAGGTGCTCTATTTGGATGGGTGCGGAGACTGTGTCTCCCTGTGTGGCCCAGGCTGGTATTGAGTTCCTGGGCTCCAGTCATCCTCTTGCCGCGGCCTCCCAGAGCACTGGAATTCCAGGTGTGAGACGCCACACCAGG
>NW_007255591.1:2277-3845 GCF_000164805.1 Carlito syrichta
TCTCAAACCCGCAGTCTCAGGCCGTACACTCACCTCAGACTCCAAGGGGCCGGTATGGCAGGCTGAGCCCCTAAGCTCAGCCTGTGGTTGTGGTGGTTGTGGTTGGTATTATTATTCTGAGTCATAGTCTCACTCAGATGCCCAACCCAGAGAGAAGGGCATGCTCTTTGCCACCTCGGCCTCCACCGGTGCATCTCCTGAATCCCACCTGTTCATGGGCCGAGGTGGGAGGACTTCCTGAGCCTCTCAGGTTGAGGTCCCGGAAGCCACGATCATGCCTCCAAACCCCAGCCCCACCGACACAGACTGCGGTGACAAAAAGGACACCTCCACGTGCAACAAGATGGGCATCCATGGCTCCCCAGGGAAACGTCCGAGTGGGTGGGGGATGATGGAGTGAACACGAAAGAAAGGCATCCTCCCCCAGCCCAAAGTTGGCAGATTGGGCAACTGGAACCTGGGCTTGCCCCAGTGTTACCGGACCACCTTTATCGCTCTGTGATCGATGGCCAATCTAGCTTGGGTTGGTCTCATCTGTGAGCACACACACGTCTTTGCTGTGGGGCACGAGTGTGGAGGGTGGAGGCAGGCCTTCTGGGATGCATGGTAGAAGGCATGGGATGGTCGTGCTTGGTGGCCCCCTTTGAAACCTCCATGAATGACAGGCAGGAAAGTGCCATTTCCTCTCTCATCACTGAGGGTGACTCCTCACGCTGTGTGGTAGGGGTGGTGGTGGTGTTGGTGGTGGTGATTATTATTATTTAGAGTCGGAATCCCACTTGTTTACCCAGGCTGGAGTGCTACTGCGGATTCCAACTTCTGGGCTCAGGCTATCCTCCTACCTCAGTCCCACGAGTGTCTGGAACCACAGGTCTGCGCCACCACATCTGTCTAATATTTGAATTTATTTTTGATTGCTGAGACGAGGTCTCGCCCAGTGTCTTGACCGGGTCTCAAACCCACAGGCTCTGGGCATCCACTGGCATCAGCCTGCGAAGGGCTAGGATGTCAGGCCAAGCCACGGAGCCCTGCCTGTGGTTGTGGTGTGGGTAGTTGGTATTATTATTCTGAGTCATGGCCCCACTCTGCCACCCAGGCCAGAGTGTAAGGGCCTGCTCTCAGTCACTGCAGCCTTCATTGGCTGGGCTCCAGGGATCCTTCCACCATTGCCTCCAGAGTGGCCAGAACGACAGGCATGTGCCACCACACTTGGATCATTTTGTTGGTTTATTGTAGAGACTAGGTCTCATCAATTGCCTGGGCTTGTCTCGAACCTGGGGGCTCAGAATGTTCTTTCATATTAGCCTCCCAAAGCATCGGCATGACAGGCCTGAACCCTTGCACCTGGACTTCACATCCCTCTGTGGGTCCCACTGTGAGGCATGCTTCCTTCAGATGACCTGGGACACGCAGAGGGAAGTCAGAATCACACATTGAGCCCACCAGAATTAGCGCCTGGCTCAGGGTTGTGCCACTGCCAGGGAACCCACAACTCAGCCCACTTCATTCCCAGGATGGACCCACTCGGTTCTCCCAGGGACTGCCTCAGGGAAAGGGAAGGCATGACT
>NW_007255592.1:0-57537 GCF_000164805.1 Carlito syrichta
GACAAAGGAAAGCAGGGCTGCGGGTAGGAGAAGGCATCATATGAGGGGACGGGGACAAGAGTTACCAGGAGAGTTGGGGAAGGAGCTTCAGCAAAGGGGTCAGAGTCTTTGTGTCCTGGAGGTTGCCGAGAGGAATTAAAGCTGAGAAACTGAGATCATGATTAAATCACAGATCCAAGAACACAGGGAAGGACCAGCTGACAGGAGCTGGTTGTGACAGAAGCTGGCATCTAGTCCTTCCTCTGGTCACAGTAGTGCCTCCAGTTCCCTCTGGGTTCTCCTTTTCCTCCATGGACCATAACCTTGAAGGGACAATCACCACGTGCCATCCAGGTGCCCTCCCAGGCCAGGGGTGGGTTGGGAGCCAAGCTCAGCCACACTGGCCTCTACCTTAAAGCAGGACTAGAGGAAAGGAAGCCAATAGGAAGAGGTTGTCCTGGAGTGTGCCTTGGAAGACAGTCCCCAGATCCTCCTCTGGAGTCTCTAGAGTAACAAGGTCAGGTTCACTCTAAGACACTCTCTTTCAGCTTTTCCCAGAAGCCGGGAACTCTCGCTTCCTGGACATTGAAATACCTGCTCTAGTGAGTGTCATGTGCTCATTCGGCTTCCATAAACATCCCTGTAAAGAAATATCCAGGAAAAGTCAAGCACGATGGGCTCAGGCTCTCCACTGAGAACACAGGGCAACCTGGGTGGCCTATGTGCCTGGACGCAGGATAGCCCAGGAGGAAGTCACCCATCTGGAGATGAGGAGGACTCCATTCAAAGTGCATAAGTGTCATCGCAGCTCCAAGGAAGAGTGATATTGGCTTGACTGTGGGGGACACTGAGATTGGGCAGCCCTACAGACTTAACCTGTACAGAGCAAAGGACATTTAACTCAGCAGAGCACTCAGTGTTCTCAGAAAGGAAAGGGTGGAAGTTGGAAAGGGAATGGAAAGGAAAGGGAGGCTGAGTCCTTATCTCACAAAGAAGAGATCCCAGAAACTGGTCGTGGTGGAGAGAAAAGGAAGCAGAGTTGAAGCTGAAGGGGAATGAGATGTGTCACAGATTGGGGCATCCCTTTGAGGACAGGGAAGTAAGAAGAAAGATCAAGAGTTGGACATTCTCCCCTATCTTAGGGGGCATAGAAGACCCCATGCATCATCTGAAAATAAGTCTCTGGTGATCTGTTTCCCCAGTGGTCCCACTCAGGAGCATCTTGGTCCTGATACTGGCTCGAGTTAAACCTACAGACAGGAGGAAAAGCCCAGTGGGTCCACCTCCAGCAAGGGCTGTGGGACTGGAGAGCCCTGGGCTGAGTAGCAGACCCCGCAGGTAACAGACACTCTAGCAAACAACACATGTACCACTGGGAATTCTACTGGTGAATTTTCTTGGAGTGAAGGGCCCAGCCTAGATGTGATGTGCTGGTCTGGTCACCTGGTTGCCCAGGAAGCCTAGGTACTCCTGTGGGCAGAGCCAGGACAGAGTGGATGGTGAGGCCAAGGCAGGAGACCCAACTGTACCCCAGGGAGAGCAGTGGGGCCTCCCCAGAGGGTCTGAGCAGAGTGTGCTCATCCTGGGGGGACCCTGAAGGGGTCAATGAAGCCCCATGGCAGTGCTGACTTCCCAATGAGCCCAGAACGGATCAGAGAGGGAGGTCAGTGGCTCCATCAAGTGGGTGGAAGTCCCTCTTATGACAGGTGTCCCAGCATACGGGGAACAGGGGGGAAGGTATATGAGGAACAGGGGAGTGACATTGGGTGAATGGGTAGGGAGGTAGGTGGTGAAGGAGAGTGTGGTGTGCAGGGGAGTGAATTTGGGGAGGCAGTGTGCAATAGAAGGTTAGGGAGTATGAGATGCTCCCACGAGCAGCCTAGGTCTTTGGGTTTCTCCCACAGGTACCTGATGGATCAAGACACATTTCTTTCCAACTTTACAAATGACCCTTCAGTCTCTGAGCTATGAGATGGAGCTCCTGAATAATGACACCTGGATACCACAGGAGTACATGGGCTTCCTGGACAACTGGATGACCAGACCAGCACATCACATCTAGACTGTGCCCTTCACTCCAAGGAAATTCACCAGTAGAATTCTCGGTGGTACATGTGCTGCTTGCTAGCCCGGATATCATCAGGGAGATTTGGTTTTGTGACTCTCCATCACTGGGGACTTCAAGTCTCACATCAGAAATTGGCCAGATGGTCCACAAACTGGAGCCTCTAGCCCAGTGTCACCCCCTAGTCCAGGGCTCAGCCATTGCGAGATTAAATGTGGTGATTCCTAAAAGCTCTAAAAATCAACCTTCCATATGACCCCACAATTTCCCTACTGGGAATATACCCTGAAGAACTCAAGTCACTCTATAAAAAAGATACCTCTATAAAAAGATCACAAAATTGTTCACAATAGCAAGATCATGGAAACAACCATGCTGTCCATCAAAAGACGACTGAATTTTTTAAATGTGGTACATATACACAATGGAATATTACACAGTCATAAAAAAGAACAAAATCATGAATTTCGCAGCAACCTGGATGAAATTAGAGTTTATAAAACTGAGTGATCTCTCACAGAAACAAAGATCTGAGTATCACATGTTCTCACTCATAAGTGGACCTTGAACAACTATCGTAATACTGTAAGAAAAGGATTGACAGTGGCAGGAAACTATTGGGGGTGGGCAGAGAGGGGAAGGGAGGTGGGATTAATGATGGTCAATATCTGTCTAGGGACAGGGGGCACACCTCATCAACAGGGGTGCCCGCACAATGCATATTAGTATACCTAACCCTTAACTGTACTCCACAATTTTAAAATAAAATAAAATAAATAAAAGAGAAACACAAATAGGCCATTCACCATGACCTCCAGCTCATCAACACAGACCAGCAGGAAAACCAGCTCCTGAGACGTCAATTAAAAAAAATCCGAGGGAATTCTTTTTAATTGAAATTGTGCTTTATGTTTCCAGTATACAGCAGTAAGATTATGCTCAACACTCTCAGAATGGCTTTCAATTTATTAATGAAATATTTATTTCAGTTGTTATAAAATCTGAACCAGCAAGATGAAATATAAAGAATTTTTGTCATTATTTTCTGGGATCATTCTGTCCTAAATATCAAGTTAAACAAATACTAACTAGCAAATTTACTGCCTGTTTCCTATTGTAGTGGACTTTAACATGAGGTAAACATCACATTAAATTGTTCTGGGAGGTGAAAACTGAGCTAAAGTTTACAGGATGGTGATCTAAATTGACACCCTACAGGCATTAACGGACTCATATCCTCCTGTCCAGCCCTGTGTGGAAGTGACCGGACACCCAATAAGAGAAGAGAGAGAAGTGAGTCTCTTCATTGGAAAGGAACCCTAAATGTACAGCCAGGGGGTGCAAGAAACAGCCCCATCCCCACACCCTTTCGGATTTCATCCTCTAGAGAGGGTGCCGATGGGGAGACCAGGACTGACACCTAGGACAGGGGCAGTCAGGGGGAGGGAGGCAGAGAGGGAACCCATGTTTAGGGCTGGGCTCAGAGACAGGGACACAGCAGTCCCTGGGTGTTCATTCTGCAGTTCTAGATTGTGGCCCTTAGGAAAGTGGCTGTGTCCAGAGGTTGGAGAGAAATTGTCACTCCTCCTCATGTCTGGGTCACCCTGTGCTGGCATGTGAGAACCAGAAGCCCAGACAGTGTTTTCCTCTCCCAAAGGAACGTCCTGGCCTCCCTCTGAGCCTGTAGGGAGACTCCCCCATCCACCCTCTTTTCTCTCCTGTCAGGAGGCCCTGTCGCGATATGTGCCTTGTGCAATGTGTACAAAGGATTTACTTCTGGGCTGGATTTGGGACTAATTTGTTTAAACATTTTCATTTCAGCCCCTCTTTGTCATCAAATGAGAGGTTACTAGATGAACTTGTGGTGACAGTTCATCCTCTCTTGTTTGTAAAACGAGAAAGGGAAACAGATGACAAACCTGTCAGGGACACACTCATAGCACTCAAGGTGCAGGTGAGGCAATGCCACTGCTGAAGACAGTGGAGACTGGCCCCCAATTACGGCAGCTGGTCAATCACACTATTCCTTACCCCCTTGTCTTCCGGGCCCCAGCTGAGCCCTCAGCACTCAGCATATGCCAGGGTCCTTCCTTTCCATAACACTTGGGAGGGGGCCCTCTGTGCAGTGCCCAAATGGAAAAGGAGAGATACAGCCCGTCTCCTGTGTGCTCCGTGCTGACAGAGACACTGCACACACACTCTGGCCTTTCTTTCCCCCTTTTAGTTTTGTCCTGGACCTCCCCCAGGTCACACATACCCAAGACCCAGCAAATGTCTAAAAATGTGACCAAATAACAGGATTCTACAAGACTCCCCTGGGGACAGGTGCCAGGGCTAGGGACTAGGGAGCAGATAGTAGGTGGATGGAGCCCTGAAGTGACTGACAGCCCAGTGTCCCCAGATCCTGAGTGCTGCTCCATCCCAGGCTCTTGGGAAGCCTGCAGGAGGGTCTGGATAGAGTCACTGGTCAGTTAGAAGGGTTTGCACAGCAGAGCCCAAGATCCAGCCATTCTCAGCCTGTTGAGTTCTAAGAGGGGAGCGAAGGAGATCAGAAGGGGGACGGCCCCACAGAGGTGGACCCCCCCCAGGGCCCCGGACCAACCCATCCTCCACCTTCAGGTCCCAGGTCCTGCATGTATTCCTGAGCTATGGGGCCCTGTGCAGCTTCCTCTGCTGGATCCTGAGCTGCTCGTCATCCTGCTTGCCCTTTTCCCTGAGGCCAACAGATGACTCCAACAAGTACCTTGGGAAGAAGGCCTAACACATGATCACAGTTGACATCCCCACCCTCTTCAACGGAGTCGTCCCTGGGCCCAGGTATCTGTTGGAAAGTCACCAGGAAGTGGATTTTCAGTTGTGGAGACATTTTGGACAAAGAGGGGCTTTGCGTTGTCAGAGAGGCAGAGGCAGGTGTCAGGAGGGGTCAAGGGCAGTGGCCTTGGCAAGCTTGGGGCATGGGCAAGGGAAGGAGGGTGTTCCCGATGCCCTGAGTTGGGGAACCCCAGAGGCTGAGGAGCCAGACAGGAGGGAGATGCCCCCAGGGATGGAGCATAACACTCTCCCACGTGCAGCCCCGTATGTTTTCCCAGGAAGAACATCCCTGTAGGGACATGAACAGGGACTGGGCCCTTCCATGTCTGGAAGCCCCAGTGCTGGTACAGGTGCCGTCCCTTGCCAAGAGGCTGTGCCTACTGTGAGCATCAACTGTGTGTGCCACAAGTGTGGGCAGTGAAGTATGAACTAGTCAGACACACACCACACACCTAACCAAGATGAGTCCACACCCAAACCACCTAAGATTCAAATGGTTCTGACATCCCTTAGGGGACGTCCTCTTGACTAGCGAGGACAGGGCTCTGGGAACACATAGGATGGGAAGTATCCTCCCAGCAGCAGGCAGAGCACAATCTGTCCATGAGGAGTGGTGGCCACCAAATGCAGGGGACAGTATGCTGAAGTTTTCCACATAGCGTGTGACAGCCAGTCTGCAGACCAAGGAGCCCAGTGCTGTGTCCAGGCAGCCAGGTCAGGTATGTCCTCAGGCCCTGGACTCCTCTACATTGCATAGCAGGCCAGGGACAGAGTGGTCTAAGAGGAGCCAAGACAGATGACCAGCAAAACAGGAGGCAGTGCCTGGGACTCACATTCCAGTACCTCCCAGGGACAGATATCCTGAGGACAGCTGGAGGCCCCCAGGGAGGATAGAGCCAGATGTGCCGCTAGGAAAACAGGACTGGCTTGGAGTCAGAGCACAACTCCTTCCCAGTTCCTTGGGGCCTGGGGTGGGAGGAAAGAGCACAGGGTGACCCTTTGGGGGTGGATATGTGTCCCTGCCACACTCTGCAGGTTGGGAGGGCCTAGAAATGTCTCTGTACCCCTCTGAGCCTTTACAATCTCTTCTTGGTAATGGGCACAAAAGACTCCTCTCTCTAGTTAACAATCAACAGATGGACTGTTCTTGGAGGACTGTGGACATGTTGGTCCTCCTCTCTCTCAGAGCCTGGGATGAAGGTCTCTTAGCCAGACTCTGTCTTCCAGCTGCAGGGCCTCCGTGCAGGTCTCTGGATGCAGATGGTTCCTACACCGGTGAGGGACACAGCTTGGCTGTTGTGGAGCCTGACTCATAGGCATGCTGAGTCCTCTGTGGGGTCTTTCTCCAGAGTGTGGACCCTGTCCTCCTACCTGTCCTCCCACCTGTTTCCTTGCTTCCTGCCTTCCACATTCCTCGTTCCAGAGTGACCCTGTTATGCCCAGGGCTTAGTTTCCCCATTGTCTGTCCAAAGAGTCCAGGTAGGTCTCTTGTCAGAATGGAGAAATCAAAACCAAAAGTTGTCCGAAGACATGGCAGAGAAATTCCTTGTTCTGTATCAGTGATGTGGGTGGCATGCGTGGCCTAAGTCCAGGAAGAGGTGGGACACGATATCACTGACTCAGCAGCGTCCAGTTGTCACAGACAGTATAGAAGGCTCCCGGACCCTAGAGAATATTGACGAGAATCATGTCACACCAAGTGCAAGTGTCAGAAGCAGGAGGCCTCAGACCCAGGAACCGTGAAGTGACGAGGACGTGGAGGCCAGACCAGCACCAAGGCCCAGGTATGGGAGACTCCTCAGAGATTCTCTGCTCATGAACATTTTCCTAGAGCTTACTTTGGGACACTCAGCTCTCCCCCTCAATCCCTGGGGAATGCTCCTTTCCTCTCAACCTTCTTTCTAGTCCTGGCTTCTCCTTCTAGGGTCCCTGTGTTGGTTCCAGTCCCAATCTCTCGACCGATAGTGTCAGTTCTGAGTCTCCCCACTTCCTGGGGCCGGTGTGAGGGAGACAGCAAGTCTGGGTGGATGATGGTGTCGAGACCACGTGGGTGAAGATGGCTCGCGTGGGATCCTCCTCTCTTGTCTTACATTAACATCTGCCATTTCTTGCAAACCTACCATGTCTCCAGACCTGGTAGGCCCTTTTCATGCCCACTCCCTTCCCATTTTACCAAATATGAAAAGTGAATTGCTTCTAGTACTGCTGTGCTCCAAAGAGACGTCCTTGTTTCCTTTTTCTGAGAACACACAGTAGGAAGTGACAGAGTCCAGGTTCACACCTGGTCTATGCAAAACAATGAGATTTTTCAAAGGACAGATGGATTCGGGTTGTGTTAGGGTGCACAGCAAGGGTCCAAGAGAAGTCTGCAAAACAGAGCTGGGGTCTCCTCCTCAGGAGCCTGAGGTGCCCACCCGGCCTGAGAGGCATCAGGGCAGGGGAAGAGCTGAGGCCTGGGCAGGACTGGATTCGCACGGGAGATTTGTGGAGAGGGCCAGGGATGGCAGGACTGAGGGCAGGAGAAGACCCCAAGTAGGGACAAGAGCATGTGTCAACTGGAGTGTTGGGAAAGGAGCTTCAGCAAAGTGGTTGGAATCTCTGTTTCCTGAAATCCCCTGAGGCAGGGAGGTCCATGTTTCCTGGTATCAGAGGGTGAGACGCAAGTGCTTTTGGGGAGAGAACATGCATAACCAGTCAGGGAGAAATTGCAACAGAGTAGGCTGCAAATAAGGTGACACCCATTAACTAAGTTGAATGCGAAACTGTATTTTATTTGCTAGGCCTGGCTGCCCTATTAAGTGGGAGGGGAAGAAAATGCCAGTGGGGAGGTGGGAATAGGGACCAGAGGAAGGGCAGCCAGTGAGGGGTCTGGGAGATCCTTCCTCTCCTAGGATGACCAAGAGGTCCACAGTAGACACGAGTGTCAGCATCGGCCCACTGAGGCCAGGCAAGCTGGCTCCCTCATTGATGGAGATTTGCGCGCAGGCACATCCCGGCTGCACAACTGGGCCAAGGGCACCAGAAACTGGAGAAGGTTCTCTGCAAACATGTGCAGGCCTGGAGGTAGTGTCAGAAGGAGAGTGGGAAGTAGCCAGGACAAGGGCCGGGGATGAGGATGTCTTCTCAGAAAGTTTCATTAAGGGAAGGAAGAGGACTCCTTATCCCCTTCCTCTGCCGCACTGAGGAAGAAGGAAGGAACAGGTAAGTACATGAGGGTGGCCTTCCTGGTTGACTCAGAGGGTCTATACACTCCAGCAGGACAGGGATCATCTCAGAGGGAAAATGAGCGGAACCAGGAAACTCTGACCCCATCTCAGGGTAAACCAAGGAAGGCTCTGGAAGACAGCTGTCAGCTGGCTTAGAGTCACCATTCAGACTCGCGAGGGTGCTAGCCTCCCTGAGGAGGTATACAGGAAGGGAGTATTCGATGGACAACCGAGGAGGATTAAAGCTGAGAAACTGAGACCACAATGAAATCACAGATCCAAGAACACAGGGAAGGACCAGTTGATGGGAACTGGTTATGACAAGGAGCTGGCATCCAGTCCTTCCTCTGGTCACAGCAGCACCTCCAGTTCCCTCTGAGATTTCCTTTCCAAGCAAAGCCTTGGAGGAGCAAAGCCTTCCTTTCCGAGCAAAGCCTTGGAGGAACAATCATCACCTGTCACCTAGGTGTCCTCCCAGGACAAATATGAGGTGGAAGCCAAGCTCAGCTGCTCTGGCTCCTCCCTTAATGCAGGAATAGAGGAAAAAAAGCAACTAGAAAATGTTTGTCCCAGGAGTGGGCCCTGGACAATGGTCCCTGGATCCTCCCCCGGGGTCTCTAGAGCAACAGGGTCAGGTTTTCTCCAAGACCTTTTCCTTCGGATTTTCCCGGAACCCGGTAGCTCTTGCTTCCTAGACATCTAAATACCTGCTCCAGTGAGTGTCATGTGCTCACTCTGCTTCGATAAAGACCCCTATAAAGAAATATCCAGGGAAAACCAAGTGGGATGGGCTCCAGCTCTCCAACCACAACACAGGGGAACATGGGCAGGCTTTGTGCCTTGTCCCAAAATAGCACAAGGGGAAGCCACCGACCCGGAGACTAAGAGGACCGAAATGCACAAGCGCCACTGCAGCTCCAAGGAAAGGTGCTCTCATCTGGATTGATCTCGAGGACACTAGGATTTGCAGCCCTGCATATTTAACCTGTAGGGAGCAAAGCATGTTTAATTCAACAGAGCACTCGCTTTTCTTCAATGTGACCATGAAAAGCTAACGGTTCAGAAGGGAGAGGGCAGGAGGTGGAAAAGAAAGGAAAAGGAGAGGCTGAGTTCTTGTTTCACAGAGAGGAACCCAGAGACTGAACGAGGTAAAGAGAAGGGGAAACAGTTGAAGCTGAAGAGGAATGAGATGTGAGTCACAGATTAGTGACATCCCTTTGAGGACAGGGAAATAAGAAGAAAGATCAAGAATGGGACATTCTCCCCTATCTTAAGGGACATGGAAGGCCCCGTGCATCATATGAAGAGAAGTCCCTGGGGCTCTCTTTCCTCGATGGTCCCACTCAAGAGCGCCTTGGCCCCCATGCTGAGTGGGGCACAAGTTAACCCTGCAGACAGGAGGAAAAGCCCAATGGGGCCACCTCGAGCAGTGGCTTTGGGGCTGGCAGAGCCAGGATGGGGTGGATGGTGAGGCCAAGGGAGGAGACCCAGCTGTACCCCAGGCAGAGAGGCAGGGCCTCCCCAGAGGGTCTGAACAGACTGGGTAGGTCCTGGGGAGACCCTGAAGGGGCCAAGGAAGCCCCAGGGCTGTGCTGACTTCTCAATGAGCCCAGAAGGGGTCAGAGAGGGAGACTTGGTGGTTTCAGCAAGGGAAACTCCCCACCTTGATAGGTGCCCCAGGAGGTAGGAGCAGGGGGAGAAGGAGTGTGGGAAGCAGGAGTCAGATATGGGTTGGAGAGTAGCGTGGTGTACAAGGAAGAGAGTGATGGGATCAACAGGAGGGGGTGTGGGATGGAGAGTTAGGGAATTTGGGGTGGTCCCATGAGGAGTCTAGATCTTTGGGTCTCTCCCACAGATACCTGATGGATCAAGACACATTCATTTTCAACTTTACAAATGACCCTTTAGTCTTTGGACGGCACCAGACCTTCCTGTGCTATGAGGTGGAGCGCCTGGACAATGACACCTGGGTCCCACAGGACGAGTGCATGGGCTTCCTGCACAACCAGGTGACCAGACCAGCACATCACTTCTAGACTGGGCCCTCCACTCTGAGGAAATTCACCAATAGCAGGTTTTCGGTGGTACATGCAATGTTCCCTAGAGTGTCTGTCACCTGTGGGTTCTGCTACTCGGCCCTGGGATCACTTGGGAGACATTGACTTCCTGACTCCCAATGTCAGAAACTGGCCACATGGACCACAGCCCTGTGCCATTAGGCCAGTGTCACCCCCAAATTCAGGACTCAGTCATCCCCTCCTGCTGCGTTCTGAGGAGTCGGGGGCAGAGAAAAAGGATCTGCAAAGTGCCAGGTGGTGTCTGGTCTCCCAACACCAAAGTGCTTCCTGAGGACCCTCCAGGATCCCCTCTCAGAAGCAACCTCTCACCAGGGACATCTTTAGATAGGTGAAATTAGAGGACTCAGGGCCTCCCTGACTCCATGTGACCAAGATTCCCAAGTATGTGCTTAGGGGCATCATCCTGAGGGAGGAAGGACTGAGGTAGGAGAAGAGGCAGGTAATTTGTCCCTGAGATTCTGTCTCACAGAGTAGAGCACACAGGGAGGCCAGGAGAACAGGCACCGTGTCAGGATGTCAGGGATGGCCAGAATTTCAGAAGGAGTCAGGACTGGCCAGGACACAGGGCACCTAAGCTGGAGGGACATCTTCCCTGTCCCTGCCCAGCACAGCCTCTGGCTGGAGAGGCTGAGTTCTGCTTAGCTCTTGTCCTGGAACTGAGGGCTCCACTGGGCACTACGGGCTAAGTGGGTGCCTGGCAGGACACACACCCACTACCTGGGACATCCTTTCAAGGATACCAGTTCCCATAACTGCCAAACCAGCGAGACTCGCCTGGGAATTACCCTCGTCCCCTTCTCAGCACAAACTATGTCATCCGTTCCACCCTGCTGTCCTCATAGCAATAGTGTCCTGGGCTGGACTCATCCCTTCCACATCCCCTCTCCTTGCTGCACTGGTGTCCTCTGACTGACTAGCTCCTACTCCTGATGGACAATGCTTCACTCTGCAGTTCCGACAGAACACCATCATTCTATGGGCTCCACAGTGACAATTATCCCATGACTCAGGGACATTTCCCCTTTGGGATGAGTCCTGCTGGGGGTCCTTTCCCCCGCTTCTCTTTGTAAAGCAATCCCTTTTGATCTGAGTCTATTTCACATTTGAGCTCAGGGCAGGATGTAGCTTTTTAGAAGCTTCTAGAAGTATGGGTCACAGATGGGGTGGTGGCAGGGGAATTGATGGGTAGGGCAGGTCAATCCTCACATGAAGGGAACATACCCAGCTTCTTGGCATCAGGCCAAAGACCTTGGGGTTCAGACAGCCCCTCCTCTTGCTGATGCCCCTCAGGCCTGGGCTGAGGGTCTTGAAGGCATTGACCTGGGGTACAAATTTAGAGGGGCTCTAAATGCTTAGCAAAATCACATTTTAATGTAAGATTAATATTTAATGCAAGTTTTAAAAGCCAAATTCAATGCAAAAGCCGCATGATGAACAAAACATCAACATTCTAACTGAAGACTGATAGTAACAGTGCTGCCATGTGGAGTGTATTGAAGTTGAGGCAATTAAAAGTTATCACTCCTGATCCGTTTGTCATGGTCAAAATTGCTCATCTTGGAAGTTTTACATCAATTTGATATTTTAAATATTCCATGCAAATTTGTTCATCTTTGTACCCGAGGTCCAGGACCCTTTAATTCTGAGTGGATGCCCCACTCTCCTGGCCTTTCCCTGGCCCCGGTCCTCCCTTCCTCCCTGTTCACACTCTGCTTTCTGCTTTCTTTTCTAGCCTCGGGATGAAGACCAACCAGCTCGCCATGCAGAGCTGTGCTTCCTGGACAAGGTTTCTTCTTGGCAGCTGGACCTGGCCCAGTGCTACAGGGTTACCTGCTTTATCTCCTGGAGCCCCTGCTCCAGTTGTGCAAAGGAAGTGACTGAATTCATAGAAAAGAACAGACACGTGACCCTGCGTATCCTGGCTGCCCACATCTATGATGATCACCGGAGATAAAAGGAGGGACTGGGCACGCTGCAGGGGGCAGGGGTCCACACCACTATCATGACCTCCAGGGGTGAGAATACAGAGTTCGAGTGGGGTGGGGCAGAGTCGGTGGGGCCAGGGAAAGGGCCCTGGGAAGTTACTAGAAAAGGAGGATAGGGTCAGCATCCCTAGGGGAAAGGCCTTGGTTGACTGCCTACAGAGATGATGCTGACACTCTGGGACCTGACTTCGGGGTCTATTGGAAGAGAGAGTCCAGGCCAGAGGTGGGGGTCCCAGAGAGGGGAGGAAGGGTGGTTGGAATTAGAAAGACTTGGGAACTTCCAGAAAGAATGAGAACTGGGCTGGGTCCAGTGTCTCATGTTTGTAATCCCAGAATTTTGAGAGGCAGAGGAGGGAGGATCACTTGAGGTCAGGAGTTCTAGACCAGCCTGAGCCACATAGGGAGACACCATCTCTACAATAAATAAATAAATAAATAAATAAATAAATAAATAAGTAATAGTAAATAAAATAATGAGAATGATTCCAACAGGAAGAAAGAGTTTGCTGAAGGAGCTACGTCTCTAGGGGAGGGAAAGGCAGAGGGAACTGAAATTGGTATGTAAAAGTCTGTCCCTAGGAGTCATACACCAAAATGCTCCTCCCCACCCACAGAGGGAGCTTGACTGATCTCCCCTGTCCCTTTTCAGACTTTGAGCACCTCTGGAACACCTTTGTAGACCAGCAGGGAAGTCCCTTTCAGCCCTGGGAGGGGCTGGATCAACATAGTCAAGCCACATGGCAGAGGCTGCAGGACATTCTCCAGGTGAGGGCCTCATCCCTCTGGCTGGGGCCTCATCTGCCTCCTCCCTCCTCCTTTCTCTTTTTTGGTCTTTCCTTCCTCTCTGCTCAGAGCCTCTTCTGAGTTATCTGCTTGCCCAGGAGCCCCCATCTCCATCCTACCCTTTCCTCCTCCCTACCTCCCTACTCTACCACCTCCTGGTTCCCCACATCCTCTCCTTGTCATCGCAACTGTCTCCAGACCTCTTCCCTGTGTTGTTTTTCCACTGTCCCACTCCCTGCTCCATCCAATCTCACCTGCTCTTCTAGAATCAGAGAAATTGAAAGATGGGCATCAATATCTCCAAGGAAGGCAGGAGACCTGTGTTGAGGAGCAGAATAAAACGGGCTTTCAAGAAATGCAAACAAGCAGTTCACCATGACTTCCATCTCATCAACACAGACCAGCAAGGAAACCAGCTCCCGGAACATCGATTAAAAAAAAAATCAGAGGGAATTCTTTTTCATCGAAAATGCATTTTTATTTTTACAGTAGTAAGATTATGCTCAACACCTTCAGAGTGATCCTCAATTTATTAATGAAATAATTATTTCAATCGTTTTAAAATCTAAACCAATACCATGAAGTATGAAGAACTTTTTTACAATTTTTTCCATGTCATTTTGTCCTGAATATCAAGTTAAATAAATACTAGCAAATTTGCAACATCTTTTCAATTGTAGTGGACATTAACGTGAGGCAATGGTCACACTAAATCCCTCTGGGATGAGTTACACCTTGCAGGAGGGTGATCTAAATTGACACTCTACCCTCACTGACAGAGTCCTATCCTGCTGGCTAGCCCTGTGTAGAAGTAACAGGCCACCCAGTAAGAGAAGGGAGACTAGTGAGTTCCCATGTTGGAAAAGAAACCCAAAAGTGCAGTCAGGGGGTGCCAGGGACAGTCTCGTCCCCACATCCTTCCCAATTCCACCCCCTAGTGAGAAAGCCAAGGTGGAGGCCATGGCTACAACCCAGAACAGGGACAGTCAAAGCAAAGAAGGCAGGGAGATGGTAGATGTCCAGAGCCGGGCCCAGGGATAGAGAGGTAGCAGTTCCCGGGGTGCTCACCCTGCAGTTCCAGGCTATAACTCTTAAGAGAATTACTGTGTGCAGAGGCTGGAAAAAAATTGTCACCCACTCACATCTGGGTCACTCTGGCACATGGGAACCAGAAACCCAGACAGTGGTTCCCCTGTCTACCCTCTGCCAGGGGAGGGCCCTGGCCTCCCTCTGTGTCTGTGGAGAGACCCTCCCCACCTCCTTTCTCTCTTGTCTGGAGGCCCTGTCTCAATATGCATCTTGCACAATATGGTGCAAAGAATTTATCTGTGGGCTGCATCTTGGACAAATTTGTTTAAATTTTTTAGGCTCAGCCCCTTATGTTAACAAATGAGTAGTTTACAGAGGTGAAATTTTGGTGACAGTCCATCCTCTCTTATTTGTAAAACTAGAAGGGGAAACATATGGCATACCTGTTAGGGACAAGCACACTTGGTGCAGGTGAGGCCATTCCGCTATTCCGCTACCATTGACAGTGGAGACCCACCCTCCCAGTTAGGGTAGCTGGTCACTCATGTGGCTTCTAACACCCCTATCTTTGGGAGCTCCTGCTGAGCCACCTGCACCCAGCACACAAGGGTCCTTCCCTCCCATAACACCTGGATGGGGCTGCCCTATGCAGAGCCCCAGTTAGGGAGGGAGGTCACGGTAAGGACACAGCCTGGCTCCTGTGAGTCCTCCTGTCCACAGAGTCCCTTGCACACACTCACGGGCCTTTCTCTCCCCTTTTAGGTTTGTCTCTGGATGTCACGCAGGTCACACATACCCAGGACCCAGCAGATATCTGTAAATATAACCAAAGGATAAGATTCTGCAAGGACTCCCCTCACTCCCCAGGAATGAAGACTGGGGAGCAGATAGGAGGCTGCTGAGGCCCTCATGTGACTGACAGCCCAGTGTTCCCAGATCCAGGCTTCAGGGCAGCCCTGCAAAAGGATCTGCACAGAGTCACTGGTCAGCTGGAAGGGGCTACACAGGAGGATCCCAATACCCTGTTATTCCCAGCTTGTGGGGCTCCTGAGAGGAGAAAGAGGGAGATAAGGGGAAATCCCAGCCGGACTCGGTGGCTCAGTCTGTAATCCTAGCACTTTGGGCAGCAGAGGCAAAAGGATTGCCTGAGCCCATGGGTTCGAGACCAGCCCCAGAAACTTGGCAAGACCTCATCTCTACAATAAAAAAATTAGCCGGGCTTGGTAGTATGCACCTGCAGTTCCAGCTACTTGGAAGCTGAGGTAGAAGGATTGCCAGAGCCCAGCAGGTTGAAGCTGGGGTGGCCATGAATGTGCCACCGCACTCCAGCCTGGGTGACAGAGTGAGACTCCAACTCCAATTCAAAAAAAAAAAAAACAAAGAAGGGGTAAGTCCCCATTGAGGTGAAATATCTTCCAGGTCACCAGGAGTTCATCTTTCTGAGCTCTTGGGCCCTGGGCAGTCCCCTCTGCCAGATCCAGAGCTGGCCTCTCGCCATCCTGCTTGTCCTTCTCCCTGAGGTCCGACAGGTGACTCCAGCAAAGCACCTTGGGAAGAAAGTCAAGCACACTGTCACAGTCGACATCGCCAGCCCTCTTCAAAGGAGGAGCTCCTGGCCCCCGGTATCTACTGAGAAGTCACCAGGAAGTGAACTTTTCAGTCATGGAGATACTCTGGACATGGAGGGGCTTGTCTAGGTTAGAAAGAGAGAGGCGGCAACTAGAGGAGTCATGGGCCGGGGGCCTGGCCAGGCTGGGCCTGGACAAGGGAAGGAAGATGTGCATGGAATGCAGATGGGAGGACCCCGGAGGCTCAGGAGTCAGACAAGAGGGAGATGCCCCAGGAGATATGGACACAGCCCTTTCCGATGTCTCCCCAACCCCCACCCGCCGTTTCTCCACAGAAAGCTCTGGAGGGCTGTGGCTCCAGGGACACATTTGTTTGGAGGCATGTGATACAGGCTGAAACAAGGGAGAGACTGTCACTCTGGGCAGCAGGAGCCACCTGGGAAGGGGTGGGGAAGGGCATGGACTCTGCCCTCCAAGGGTCTCACAGGGCACAGGAGGTGACTGGGGCCAGGAGCAGAGCTGGCTGGATCAGGACGGCACAGCCTCCAGGAAAGGCAACCCTGTGGGGGACATGAGCAGAGACCGGGGTCTTTTTGTGTCTGGGAGCCCGAGGCTGGTGCAGGTGCCATCTCTGGCCAGGAGGGCTGTGCCTACTGTGGGCACCTCCATCTGTGAGAACAGGGAAGTGTGGGTTCTAGTCAGACACACAGTGCACCCAGGATGAGTTCACACTGAACCATCTAAGGCTCAAATCGGGGCTGACACCCACAGGGGATTATCCTCTTGACTAGAGGGGACCGAGGTCTGGGAGCACATAGGATGGGAGAGGCCCCACAGCAGAGAGCAGAGTACTCTCCATCTGTCCATGAGGAATGGCAGCCACCAAGAATGCAGGGGACACTGAATTGGAGTTTTTCACCCATGGCGTGTGGCTAGCCAGCCTGAGAAGACAAGTAGCCTGGTGCTCTGTCCAGGCAGTCAGGAAAGGACTGTCCCTAGGACCTGGATTCCTTTGCATGGGACAGCAGGCCAGGGACAGAGTGATCTAAAAGGAGTCAAGACAGGGTGGTCAGCGGGACAGGGGGCAGACCCCCAGGCCCATAGGGCCAGCACCTTCCAGGGAGAGCAAGAGACCCCTGGGGAGGACTGGCCAGGCCTGCTGAAAGGACAACAAGACTGACCTGGAGCAGGGTGACCCTTTAGAGGTGGATGTGTGTCCCCGCATCACTCTGCTGTCTGGGAAGGCCTGGAAACTTCTCAGTACCTCTCTCAGCCTTTACAATCTTGTATGTGTAATGGGCATGAAGCACTTCTCACTCTAATTAGCAGATGGACTGATCCATAGGAGGATGAAGGACATGTGAGCCCCCTTCTCTCTTCAGAAGCTAGGATGCAAGCCTGGCACCTGCTCTCAGAGCAAACTCCGTCCTCCAACTGCAGGACCTCCACACAAGCTCCCGGATGCAGCAGGCCTCAGGGATCCTGGACCAGGCACCCCTGAGGGAACTGCTATAGGACACAGCATGATTGTTCTGGAGTCTGACTTCTGGGTATGCCGAGTCCTCTGTGGGGTCTTCTCCAGAGTGTGGACCCCTGTCCTCCCACCTGTCTCTTCCTGCCTTCCACATTCCTCATGCCCAGAGTGACCACATTATGGCCAGGGCTCGCTTTTCCCATTATCAGTCTGTAGGGTCCAGGTAGAGTTTATGTCAGAGTGGGGACATGAACACCAAAGGTTGTCCAAAACACATTCCTTGTTCTGTAACAGTGATGTGGGTGGCATGTGTGGCTTATGTTCATGAAGGGGTGAAACACAATATCACTCACTCAGCAGCGTCTGGTGGCTCTGATAGCATAAACGTCTCCCAGGCCCTACAGAATATTGGTAAGGATCACAGCATCACACCAAGCACAAGTGTCAGAAGCAGAAGGTCTCAGACCCAGGATCTGTGAAGGGACTAGGACACGAAGGCCAGCCCAGAACTGAGGCCCAGGCATGGGAGGCCCCTCAGAGCTTCTGTTCCCGAGCCTCCTCCTAGTGCTTTTCCTGTGAGTACTCAGTTCTCTCCCTCAAACTCCTGCGGACTCTCCACTCTTCCCAACCTTCTCTCTGGACCTGGTTCTCCCTCTGGAGTCCCAGCTGGGGCCCCTCCCTGGTATCTTGTCCGATACTCTCAATCCTGAGTCTCCTACCACCTGGTGCAGGTATGAGGGAGCCAACAAATCCCAGGAGATGATGGCGAGTGGGTGAAGGTGACTTGAGAGGAATTCTCCTCTTTTGTTTTACATTAACACCTGCCATTTCTTGCAAACCTACCATGTCTCCAGATCTGGGCTGAGCCCTTTCCATGCCAGACTGCACCCTGTTTTCCCTAATAATGAGCATAGGAACTGCTTTTAGCACAATCTTGCTATGAAGAAAAATCTTGCTTCTTTTCCCCTGAGAACACACAGTAGGAAGTGACAGAGCCCAGATTCACACATAGTCAATGCAAAAACATAGAGAGACTGAGATTTTTCTGAGGACAGACGGATGAGGGTCGTGTTAGGATGCACAACAAAGGTTTAAGAGAAACCTGCAAAATGGAACTGAGGTCTCCTGCCCAGGAGCCTGAGGTGTCCACCCGGCCTGAGAGGCATCAGGGCAGAGGGAAGAGCTGAGGCCTGGGCAGGACTGGACTTCCAAGGAAGATATGTGGAGAGGGCGAGGGAGGGCAGGGCTGAGGGCAGGAGAAGGCCCTGAGAGAGGGGACAGGGGTCATCAGGAGTGTTGGGGAAGGAGCTTCGGCAAACAGGTCAGAGTCTTTGTTTCCTGGAGGCCACTGAGGTGGATTCAAGCTGGGAAATTGAAGCACAGATCCAAGACACAGGGAAGGAGAGGTTGGCAGGAGCAGGTTGTGACAGGAGCTGGTACCCCGTCCTTCCTCTGGTCACAGCAGCACCTCCAGTTCCCTCTGGGCTCTCCCTTCCCCTTTGGACCACAGCCTTGGAAGGACAATCACCACCTGTCACCCAGGTGACCTCCCAGGACAAGGGTGGGTTGGGAATCAAGCGCAGCCACGCCGGCCCTTCTCTTAAAGCAGGAATAGAGGAAAGAAAGCAATTAGGAAGTGTTTGTCCCGGGAGTGGGCTCTGGAAGACGGTCCCTGGATCCTCCTCCGGGGTCTCTAGAGCAACAGGGTCAGGTTCTCTCCAAGACCTTCTCCTTCAGCTTTTTGCAGAACCCAGGAGCTCTCACTTCTTGGACATTTAAATATCTGCTCTATTGCGCGTCCCATGCTCATTCTGCTTCCATAAAGACCCCTGGAAAGGAATAACCAGGAAAAGTCAAGCGGGATGGGCTCTGGTTCTCCAACCAGGACACAAGGGGACCTGAGTGTGACAATTTGCAGCCCTGCAGATTTAACCTGTAGACAGTGATATGTGTTTACCTCAGCGGAGCATTGGCTGTACTTCAAATGTGGTGATGAAAAGCTAATGGTTTAGAAGAGAAAGGGTGGGAGGTGGAAAGAGGAGAAGGAGAGAGAGGCTGAGTCCTCGTTTCACAAAGATGAGAGCCCAGAGACTGGTCATGGTGGAGAGAGAAACAGGGTAGAAGTTGAAGAGGAATGGGTTGTGAGGCAGAGATTGGTGACATCCTATGAGGGCAGGCAAGTAATAAGGGACAACTGAGCAGTGGGAATTCTCTTCTACCTTAAGCGACATGGAAGACCCTGTGCATAATCTTTTTTTTTTTTTTTAGTTGGAGTCTCACTCCATCATCCAGGCTAGAGTGCAGTGGCACACTCACGACCACCCCAGCATCAACCTGCTGGGCTCTGCTGATTCTTCCTCCTCGGCCTTCCAAGTAGCCAGAACTACAGGCACGAGCTACTATGCCCAGCTAATTTTTTGATCTATTGTAGAGATGAATCTTGCCAAGTTGCCCAGGCTGTTCTTGAATCCGTGGGCTCAGGCAATCCCCTCACCTCGGCCTCTCAAAGTGCTGGGATTATAGGTTTGAGCCACCACGCCCGGCCTATGCCACATCTTAAAAGCAGTCTCTGGCAGTTTCTTTCCCCGATGATCCCACTCAGGAGTGTCTTGGCCCTGATGCTCCTGATGGGCATGAGTTAATCCTGCAGACAAGAGGAAAAGTCCAGTGGGGCCACCTTAAGCAGTGGTTGTGGGGCTGGCAGAGTCAGGATGGGGTGAAGGTGAGGCCATGGGGTGAAAGTGAGGCCATGGGAGGAGACCCAGCTGCACCCCAGGGAAGTGGGGAGGGGCGGGGCCTTCCCAGAGGGTCTGAGCAGGCTTGTGCTGAGGACTGATGTGGGTTGACAGAGGACAGAGTGTGAGGTGGTTCCATGAGGAGTCTTAGGTCTATGGGTTTCTCCCACAGACAGCTGATGGATCAAGACACATTCATTTCCAACTTTAATAATGACCCTTCAGTCTTTGGATGGCACCAGACCTTCCTGTGCTTCGAGGTGGAGCGCCTGGATGATGACACCTGGGTCTCACAGGTCAAGTACTTGGGCTTCCTGCGCAACCAGGTGACCAGACTAGCACACTACATCTAGGTTGGGCCCTCCATTCCAAGGAAGTTCACTCGTAGAAGGTTCTCGGTGGTACATGTGTTGTTTGCTGGAGTGTCTATTACCTGTGGGTTCTGCTACGTAGCCCAGGGATCGTCTGGGAGACTTTGGCTTCATGACTCTGCATGACGGGGGACTACCAATCCCAGGTCGGAACTGCGTGGTCCACAGCCTGGCCCCACTAACCTGGTGTGACCCTCAAGTCCAGGGTTCAGTTCTCACCTCCTGCTGTGCTCTGAGGGGTCCGGTTCAGAGGAAAAGGGTCTTTACCAGGACTAGGTGGTGTCGGGTCTCCCAACACCAAAGTGCCTCCTGAGGACCCTCCCAGGATCCCCTCCCAGAAACAGCACTCACCAGGGGTGACTTTTGAGTGGTGGGATTGGAGGACTCGAGGCCTCCCTGACTTCACAGAGCCAAGATTTCCACATGTGTGTTCATGAGCATCATCCAGGGGGAGCAGGGACTGAGGCAGGAAAGGAGACAGAGAGTCTGTCCCTGGGATTCTGTCCTGACAGGGCAGAGCCCACAGGTAGGCCAAGAGAACAGGCACCATATCAGGTTGTCATGGACAGCCAGCATATGGAGAGGAGTCAGAACTGCCAGGCCACAGGGCAGCTCAGCTGGAGGGACATTATTCCCTGGCCCTGCCCAGCACAGCCTCTGGATAGAGAGGCCAAGTTCTGCTTGGCTCTTTTCCTGGAAATGGGGCTCCTCTGGGCATGACGAGCTAAGTGAACGCCTCACAGGACCCAAGCCCACTGCTTGGGATGTCCTTTCAAGGACACCAGTCCCCATAACTGCTTAACCAGTTGGACTTGTCCAGGAATGATCCACAGTCCCTTTTTAGAACAAGCTGTATCATCCATTCCATCATGCCATCCTCCTGGCCATGGTGTCCTGGGCTGGACTTGTCCCTTCCCCATCTCCTCTCCTTGCTGCTTCAGTCCGACTAGCACTTACTCCCAGTGGACAACGCTTCACTCTGCAGTTTTGACAGAACACCATCATTCTATGGGCTTCACAGTGACAATTATCCCATGACTCAGGGACTTTCCTTGTTTGGGGTGATTCCTGCCAGGGTGCCTTTCCCCCCACTTTTCTCTGTATAGAATTCCTTTTAGTCTGAGTCTATTTCACATTTGAGCTCAGGACAGTATGTAGCAATTTAGAAGTTTCTACACGTATGGGTCACAGATAGGATAGTGGTAGGGGAATCGACAGGTAGGAGATGTCAATACTCAAGTGAAGGGAGCACACCCAGCTCCTTGGCATCAAACCAATGACCTTTGGGCTCAGTCAGCCCCTCCTCCCTCCTCTGGCTCTGCAACCCCTCCCTGTAGGGATCAGGCCTGGGCTGGGCTGAGGGTGTTGAGGGCAGTGACCTGGGGTGCAAACTTAGAGGGGGCTCCAGATGCTCAGATAAATCATATTTTGATGTAAAGTTATTATTTCATGCAATCTTTTAAAATCAAATTCTATGCAAAAACCTCACGATGAACAAAATATCAACATCCTAACTGAAGACAGATAGTAAAAGTGCTGCCATGTGGAGTGTATTGCAGCTTTGGCAAGTTAAAAGTCATCATTCCTGATCTGTTTGTTTTCATGTGGTCGATAGTGTTCATCTTGGAATTTTTATATTTTGAATATTGCATGGAAATCCATTTACTTGGTACCTGAGGTCCTTAGCCCCTCTAATTCTGTGTGGAAACCCCAACTCCCTGGCCATTCCCTGTCCAGGCCCACCCTCCCTGTTCACACTTTGTTTTCTTTTCTAGCCTCAGGATCATGACCAACCATCTCACCATGCAGAGCTGTACTTTGTGGACTACGTTTCTTCTTGGCAGCCGGACCCAGTCCAGGACTACAGGGTCACTTGCTTTATATCCTGTAGCCCCTGTTCCAGCTTTGCTTAGGAAGTGCCTGTGAATTTGTGAAGAAGAACAGACACATGAGCCTGTGCGTCCTGGATGTCCGAATCTATGACAACTATGAGGAATATGAGGAGGGGCTGGGCACATTGCAGGGGGAGGGGCCCGCAATGACCTCCAAGGGTGAGACTAGAGCCTTGGAGTGGGGTGGAGGTTGAGTGGGTGGGGCCAGAGAAAGGGCCCTGGGAATTTACTAGAAAGGGGTGAGAGGGTCAGCATCCCTAGAGGAAAGGTCTTGGTTGACTGCCTGCAGAGCTGACAGCCACACTCTGAGACCTGGCTTTGGGGTCTATTGGAAGAGAGTGTCCAGGCCAGGAGATGAGGTCCCAGGGAGGAGAGGAAGGCTGGTTGGAAGTGGAAGGACTTGGGGGATTCCAAAGAGAAAGAGAACTGGTTTGGCCCCAGTGTCTCAAGTTTGTAATCCCAGAATTTTGGGAGGCAGAGGAGTTCACTTGAGGCCAGGAGTTCAAGACCATAATGAGCCACATAGGAAGACTCCATCTTTACAAATAAAATAAAAATAATAGACAAATAAATAAATAGAAGAACGGGAAATGGGTTGATTCAGATTCCAACAGGATGAACGAGTTTGATGAAGGAATTACATCTCCAGGGGAGGGAAACGCAAAAGAGGGGTCTGAAATTGGGATGTGGGAGGTCTGTCCCTAAGAGTCATACACTCTGGATGTCTCCTGCCCACCCTCGGTGGGAACTTGACTGATCTTCCTTGTCCCTTTTCAGAGTTTGGCCTCTGCTGGAACACCTTTGTGGACCACCAAGGAAGTCCCTTTCAGCCCTGGGAGGCCTGGATTAACACAGTCAAGTCACATGACAGAGGCTGCTGGACATTCTCCAGATGAGGGCTTCCTCCCTCTGGCTGGGACCTATCTGACTCCTCCCTTCTCTCCCTGGGCCTCTTTTACTTCTCTGCTCAGACCCTCCTCAGGAGTGTTCATCTCAGTTCCATCCCTTCCTCCTCACCGTCTCCCCCTGCTCTGTAACCTCCTGTGTCCCCCCTTTCTTTTGTCATTGTAATTGTCCCTAGACCTTTTCCTTGTTTGGTCTTTCCACTGTCCCACTCCCTGCTCCATCCAATTGCACCTGCTCTTCTAGAATCAGAGAAATTGAAGGATGGAAGACAGTATCTCTAAGGAAGGCAGAAGATCTGTGTCAAGCAGCAGAATAAACAACTCTTTCAAGAAACGCAAACAGGCCACTCACCATGACCTCCAGCTCATCAATAGAGACCAGCAAGAAAACCAGCTCCTAAGACATCGATTAAAAAAACCCAAGAGAATTCTTTTTAATTGAAAATGTGTTTTATGTTTCTGGTATACAGTAGTAAGATTATGCTCAACACTCTCAGAATGGCTTTCAATTTATTAACAAAACAATTATTTGAATTGTTTTAAAATCTAAACCAGTAAAATGAAATATAAAGAATTTTTTGTAATTATTTTCCAGGATCATTTTGTCCTAAATATCAAGTTAAACAAATACTAACAGCATATTTCCTATTGTAGTGGACGTTAGCATGAGGCAAAGCTCACACTAAATCCCTTTGGGATGAGAAAATTGAGCTAAAGCTTACAGGAGGGGGATCTAAATGCACACTCTATGCTCACTGACAGAGTCACAGCCTCCTGGCCTGCACTGTGTGAAAGTGATAGGCCACCCAATAAGAGAAAAGAGAGAAATGAGTCTCCAAATACAGTCAGGGGATGCTGGTAACAGTCCTGTCCCCACATCCTTTTGGATTCAACTCCCTAGAGAAGGTACCAATGGGGAGACCATGACTGAGACCCAGGACAGGGACAATCAGAGGGAAGGAGACAGAGGCAGTCCCTGGGGTGCTCACCTTGTGGTTCCAAGTTGTGACCTTAAGAAAGTTGCTATGTCCAGAGACTGGAGAGAAACTGTCACCCACTCACGTTTGGTCACCCTGTGCTGGCAGGTGAGAGCCAGAAGCCCAGACAGTGGCTCCTCCTGTCCTCCCTCTGCTAAAAGAGGGTCCTGGCCTCCCTCTGGGCCTGTAGGGAGAACCTCCCTGCCTTTCCTCTCTTGTCTAGAGGCCCTGTCTCAATATGTGCCTTGTACAATGTGGGGAGAGAATTTATTTCTGAGCTCGATTTGGGACCAATTTGTTTAAACATTTTCGTTTCAGTCCCTCTTTATAATCAAATGAGAAGTTACTAGGTAAAACTGTGGTGACAGTCCATTCTCTCTTGTTTGTAAAACTAGGAAGGGAAACAGAGGGCATACCTGTCAGAGACATGCTCACAGCTCACCAGGTGAGGCCATGCTGCTGCTGAAGACAGTGGAGACCCGGCCCCCGATTAAGGCAGCTGGTCACTCACACTGCTCCTCACAAGCCTATCTTCTGGACCTCAGCCAAGCCCCCTGCACTCAGTATACCCGAGTTCTTCCCTTTCATAACACTTAGGAAGGGCCACCCTGTTTAGAGCCCCAGTTGGAGAAGGAGGGATACAGCCTGGCTCCGGTAAGCCCCCTACCCACAGAGTCCTCTGCACACACACTCTGGACCTTTCTTTCCCCCTTTCAGGTTTGTCTCTGGATGTCCCCAAGGTCATAGGTGCCCATAACCCAGCAGATATCTGCAAATATAACCAAAGGACAGGATTCTGCTAGGCCTCCCGTGGAAGCAGGTGCCAGGGCTAGGGACTAGGCAGCAGATAGCAGGGTCCTGGATCCCAGATGTGACTGACAGCCCAATATTTCCAGATTCTGGAAAGCCCTACAGGAGAGTCTGGTTAGAGTCACTGGTCAGCTGGAAGGGGCTGTACAGCAGAGCCCCAAGACCCAGCAATCCTTAGCCCATTGGAGTCCAAAGAGGAGAACAAGGGTGATCAGAAGGGAGAAGGCCCCACTGAGATGGACTAACCCCCATGGCCCCTGGCCTACCCTCCATCTACCTCCTGATCTCAGGGTCTGTGTGTCTTCTTGAGCTCTTGGTCCCTCTACAGCTCTCTCTGCCAGACCCTGAGCTTCCCGCCATCCTGCTTGCCCTTCTCCCTGAGACCTAACAGGTGACTCCTGCAAAGCACCTTAGGGAAAAGGTCTAATACACTCTCACAGTTGACATTCCCACTCCCCTTCAAAGGAGGAATCCCTGGGCCCAGGTATCTATTAGAAAGTCACCAGGAAGTGGACTTCTCAATTGTGGAGACACTGGACAAGGAGGGAAATGTCGGGATTAGAGAAACAGAGTCAGTGTTGAGAGGGGTCATAGACAGGGGCCCTGGTCAGGATGCGGTGTGGGCAGGGGAAGGAAGATGTGTTCAGGGCGCTGAGTGGAGGACCCTGGAGGCTGAGGAACCAGACAGGAGGGAGATGCCCCTGGGGATGGTGCACAGCCTCTTCCGCATGCAGCCCCCTAGGTCTCCCCAAGAAGGGCAGCCCTTTGGGGACATGAACGGGGATTTAGCTCTTCTGTACCTGGAAGCCCTGATTCTGGTACAGGCACCATCTCTTTCCAGGAAGACTATGCCTACTGTGGGTACCAACTGTGTGCGCCATGAGTGTGAACTAGTCAGACACACACAACAAACTTAACCACGATGAGTTCACATCCAAACCACCTAAAACTCAAGTGGGGCCGACATCTCTTAGGGGACATCCTGCTGACTATAGGGGACTGAAGTCTGGGACCACATAGGATGGGAGGGATCCTCACAACAGTGGGCAAAGCAACCTCTGTCGGTCCATAAGAAGTAGTGGCCACCAAGAATGCAGGGGGCAGTATGCTGAGGTGTTCTACACACAGCATGTGACTGACCAGTCTGCAGGCCAAGGAGCCCAGTGCTCTGTCCAAGCAGCCAGGGCAGGACTGTCGACAGGACCTGGACTTCTCTTACAGGACAAACTGACCTGGGACAGGGCGGTCTAAGAGGTGTCAAGACCGGGTGGTCAGCGGGACAGGGAGCAGTACCCAGGGCCCACAGGGGCAACACTTGCCAGGGACAGGTGTCCTGGAGACAGCAAGAGGCCCTGGGAAAGGATAGGGCCAGATCTATCACTAGGAAAATGGGCTGGCTTGGGGTCAGAGCACAACTCCCTCTCAGTTTCTTGGGGCCTGGGGTGGGAGGAAAGAACACAGGGTGACCCTTCAGAGGTGGATGTGTGTCCCTGCAGCACTCTGCTGGCTGGAAAGGCCTAGAAAATTCTCTCTACCCCTCTGAGCCTAAATGATGTACTCTGGGTAATGGACATAAGACACTCCTCACTCTAATTAGCAATCAAGAGATGGACTAATCCATAGGAGAGTTTAGAACATGTTAGTCCCCTTCTCTCTTCAAAACCCTGGATGAAGATCTCTTAGCCAGACTCTGCCTTCCATCTGCAGGTCGCTGGATGCAGAGGGTGTCTGGACCAGGATAGACACAGGGTTTCTGTTCTGGAGCCTGACTTATGGATGTGCTGAGTCCTCTGTGGAGTCTTTCTCCAGAGCATGGATCTCGTCCTCCCAACTGTCCTCTCACCTGTCCCCTGGCCTCCTGCCACCTGTGTTCCTCATGCCCAGAGTGACTCAATTATGGCCAGGGTTCACTTTCCCATTGTCAGTCCACAGAGTTCAGGTAGGCCTCTTGTCAGAGTGGGGAAATCAAAACCAAAGATTGTTGGAAACCATGGCAGATAAGTTTCTTGTTCTGTAAAATGATGTTGGTGACATTGGTGACCCAGTTTTGGGAAGGGGCTGGGCACAGTATCACTGATTCACCAGCATCCCAGTGGCTCTGATAATATATAAGGCTCCCAGGCTCTAGAGAATATTGATGAGGATCACACCTAGTGCAAGTGTCAGAAGCAGGAGGCCTCAGACCCAGGAACCGTGAAGTGACGAGGACATGGAGGCCAGACCAGCGCCAAGGCCCAGGTATGGGAGGCCCCTCAGAGATTCTCTACTCATGAGCCTCCTCCTAGAGCTTTCTCCGGGGGCACTTAGTCCTCACCCGCAAGCCACTGGGGATTCTCCCCTCCTCCCAACCTTCTTTCTAGTCCCGGCTTCTCCCTCTGGGGTCCCTGTTTTGGTTCCAGCCCTGGTCTGTTGGCCGATGCTCTCAATTCCAAGTCTCTCCGCCTCCTGGGGCAGGTGTGAGGGAGCCAGAAAATCCTGGTGGATGATGGTTTTGAGCCTGAGTAGGTGAAGATGGCTTGCGTGGGATCCTCCTCTCTTGTCTTACATTAACATCTGCCATTTCTTGCAAACCTACCATGTCTCCAGACCTGGGCTAGGCCCTTTCCGTGCCCACTCCCATCCCCTTTAACCTAATATGAGCAGTGAATTGCTTCTAGCGCTGCTTTTCTCCAAGCAAAGTCCCTGTTTCTTTTTTCTGAGAACACACAATAGGAAGTGGCAGAGTCCAGATTCATACTCAAGTCTGTGCAAAAACATAGAGAGACTGGGGTTTTTCTAAGGACAGATGAGTTAGGGTCATGCTAGAATGCACAGTGAAGTTCTAGGAGAAACCTGCAAAACGGAGCTGGGGTTTCCTGCTTCAGGAGCCTGAGGTGCCCACCAGGCCTAAGAGGCATCAGGCATCAGCAGAGCTGAGACCTGGGCAGGACTGGACTCCCTGGGGAGATGTGTGGTGAGGGCCAGGGAGGGCAGGGCTGAGGGAAGGCCCTGAGTAAGGGGACAGGGCACGAGTTACCTAGAGTGTTGGAGAAGTAGCTTCAGCAAAGAGGTGGGACTCTCTTTTCCTCGAGGCCCTGGGGGCAGGGAAGTCCATGCTTCCTGGTATTAGAGGGTCAACCACAAGTGCTTTCAGGTAGAGAACATGCAGTCTCAGTCAACAAGAAATTACAACAGAGTAGGCGGCAAATAATTGGACACACATTAACAAAAACATTGGAATGCAAAACTGGCCTCCAGTATTCCCTGCAGATCTAACCTGTAAGGAGCAAAGCGTGTTTAACTCAGCAGAACACACGCTTTGCCAGGCCTGGCTGCCCTATTAGGGGAGAGAAGAAGGAAATGCCTTCTTCTCTCATCTAAGGGGGAGGGGGAACAGGGACCAGAGGGAGGACAGCCAGTGAGAAGGTTGAGAGACACTTCCTCCCCTAGGAAGACCCAGAGCTCCACAGTAGACACGCATGTCAACCTCAGTCCACTGAGGTCAGGCAAGTTGTCTCCCTCATTGGTGGAGATTTCCAGCCACTAGTAGCTGGAAAAGGCCTTCTGCAGACCTGGAGCTCAGGAAGGAGAGTAGGAAGTGGTGATAGGACATGGGCCAAGGATGAGGATACCTTCTTCAGAAAGTCCCATTGAGGAAAGGAAGAGGACTCCTTATTACCTTCTTCTGCCATGCTGAGGAAGAAGAAAGGAACAGCCCAGTGCCTGAGTGTGGCCTTCCTGGTTAGGCTCAGAGGATCTATATGCCGTAGCAGGCGAATGTCATCTCAGAGGAAAGATTATCAGGACACTGGAAACTGTAGACCCACCTCAGGGGTAAACTTAGGAAGACCCTGGATGACAGCTGTCAGCTGACTTAGAACCACCATTCAGACTCAGGAAGGTGCCAGGGCTCCGGAAGGATGGGTGCAAGAAAGGCATATTCAATGGGCCACGGAGGAGGATTAAAGCTGGAAAAACTGAGGCCACAATGAGAGCATAGATCCAAGAACACAGGAAGGACCAGCTGGCAGAAGCTGATTGTCACAAGGAGCTGGCACCCAGTCCTTCTTCTGGCCACAGCACCGTCTCCAGTTCCCTCTGGAATCTCCCATCCCCCATGGACCACAGCCTTGGTGGGGCAATCACCACCTGTCACCCAGGTGCCTTCCTAGGAAAAGGGTGAGTTGGGAGCTAAGCTCAGCTCCTCCCTCAAAGCAGGAATAAAGGAAAGAAATCAACTAGAAAGTGTTTGACTTGGAGGGGACCCTGGAAGATGGTCCCTGGATCCTTCTCTGGGTTCTTTGGAGCAACAGGGTCATGTTCCTTCCAAGACCTTCCCCTTCAGGTTTTCCAGGAACCTGGGAGCACTTGCTTCCTGGACATCTAAATACCTACTTTAGTGAGCATCATGTGCTCATTCTGCTTCCATAAAGGCCTTGTAAATAAATATCCAGGAAAAGTCAAGCAGGATGAGCTTTGGCCCTCCAACCAGAATGCAGAGGAACCTAAGCATACTACGTGCCTTGTCACAGAATAGCCCAAGGGGAAGCCACTAATCTGGAGACTAAGAGGATTTCAATCGGAATGCAGAGGCATCACCGCAGCTCCAACGTAGGGTACTTTCAGCTTGATTGTAGGGATGCTGGGATTTGCAGCCCTGCAGATCTAACCTGTAGGGAGGAAGCGTGTTTAACTCAGCAGAACACACTGTTCTTCAATGTGAGGATGAAAAGTTAACGGTTTAGAAAGGAAAGGGTGGGAAGTGGAAAGGGAAGGAAAAGGAGAGGAAGCCTGAGTCCTTGTTTCACAAAGATGACAGCCCAGACAGATGGTGGAGAAGAGAAAGGGAAACAGACTTGAAGCTGAAGAGGAAGGAGATGTGAGTCAGATTGGTGACATCACTTTGAGGATAGGGAAGCAAGAGGAAAGATGAAGAGTTGGAAATTCTCTACTACGTTAAGAGATGTGGAAGACCTCATGCATCATCTGAAGGAAGTCCCTGGCAGTCTCTTTCCTTGATGGTCCCACTAAGGAGCATCTCAGCCCTGTGCTGGGTGGGGTACACATGAGTTAACCCTGCAGACTGGCGGAAAAGCCCAGCGGGACCACCTTGAGCAGGAACTGTGGGGCTGGCAGAGGTCAAGGGAGTAGGCCCAGTTGTACCACAGGGAGAAGGGTGGGGCATCCCCCAAAGGGCCTGAGCAGACAGTACTGATCTTGGGGAGACCCTGCAGGGGCCAAGGCAGACTCAGGACTGTGCTGACTTCCCAATGAGCCCAGAAGGGGTCGGAAAGGGAGGCTTGGTGGCTCCAGAAGTGAGTGGAAGTCCCTTGAACAGGTGTCTCAGGGTGTGTGGATAAGGAGGGAAGGAGTGTAGAGAGAAGGGGAGGGATGTCAGTTGGAGAGAGAGTGTGTGGCATGCATGGAAGAGAGTCATTAGTTCAGTGGAAGGAGTGTGAGATGGAAGGCAAGGAAATCTGGGGTGGTCCAATGAGAAGCCTAGGTCTTTGGTTTTCTCCCACAGATGCCTTATGGATCAAGGCACATTTATTCTCGACTTTACAAATGAGATCTCAAGCTCTGGGTTGCACCGGACCTTCCTGTGCTACAAGGTGGAGCGCCTGGACAATGGCACCTGGATCCCACAGGACGAGTACATGGGCTTCCTGCGCAACAAGGTGACCAGACTAGCACATCACAACTAGGTTGGGCCCTCCACTCTGAGGAAATTCACCAGTAGAAGGTTTTCAGTGATGCATGTGTTATTCCCTAGAGTGTCTGTCACCTAAGTGTTCTGCTACTTCACCCTGGGATCACCTGGGAGACTTTGGCTTCATGACGCTCCATGATTGGGATCTTCCAGTTCATGTTAGAAACTGGTCATGTGGTCCACAGCCCTGGGCCATTAGGCCAGTATAACCCCCAAGTCCAGGGCTCAGCCATCCCTTCCTGCTGTACTCTGAGGTTAACTAGCCCAGAGACAGAAGAAAAGGATCTGCACCAAGACCAGGTGGTGTCGGGTCTCTCAACGCCAAAGTGTTTCCTGAAGACCGTCCAGGATCCCCTTCCAGAAGCAGCTTCTCATGAAGGGTATCTTTAGAGAGATGGGTTGGAGGACTCAGGGTCTCCCTGCTTCACACAGCCAGGATTCCCAAGTGTCTGCTCCTGGGCATCATCCCGAGAAAGAGGGATCGAGGCTGGAGAAGAAGGGAATCTTTCCCTGGGATTCTGTCCTGATAGGGTAGAGCCCACAGGAAGGCCAAGAGAACAAGCACCATATCAGGATGTCAGGGTTGGCCAGCATTTAGGGAGGAGCCAGGACTGGACAGGCCATGGCGGGTCCTGAGTTGGAGGGACATTCGTCTCTGGTCTTTCCTAGCCCAGCCTCTGGCTGGAGAGTCTGAGTTCTTCTTGGCTCTGGTCCTGGAAGTGGGGGTTCCTCTGGGCACTACGAATTAAGTGGGTGCCTGGCAGGACCCACACTCACTGCTTGAGATGTTGTTTTAAAGACACCAGTCATCATAACTGCTTAGCTAGCTAGACTGGCCCAGGAATGACCCACAGCCCTTTCTCAGCACACATTGTGTCATCCATCCCACCCTGCCATCCTCCCAGCAATGGTTTCCTGGGCTGGACTCATCCTTTCCCCAACCCCTCTCCTTGCTGCACTGGTGTCCTTCATCCAATTAGCTCCTAGTCCTAGTGGACAATGCTTCACTCTGCAGTTCAGACAAAACACCATCATTCTATGGGCTTCACAGTGACAATTACCCCATGACTCAGGGACTTTCCACCTTTAGAATGAGTCCTACTAAGATGCCTTTCCCCCACTCCTCTTTGTAAAGAGATTCCTTTTTGCCTGAGTCTATATCACATTTGAGCTCAGGACAGGATGTAGCAGTTTAGAAGCTTCTAGAAGTGTGGGTCACAGATGTGGGTTGGTAGGTAAATTGACGGGTAGAGAGGTCAATTCTCATATGAAGGGACCCACACCCAGCTCCTTGACATCAGGCCAGTGATCTTTGGGCTCAGCTGACTCCTCCTCCCTCTCTGGCTCTGCCCCTCCCTGTAGGGATTAGGCCTGGGCTGAAGGTCTTGAAGGCACTGACCTGGGGTACAAATTTAGAGAGGACTCCAAATGCACAGAGAAATCACGTTTTAATGTAAGATTAATATTTAATGCAATCTTTTAAAAACCAAATTCAATGCAAAAACCTCATGACAAACAAAGCATCGACATTCTAACTGAAGACAGATAGTAACAGTGCTGCCATGTGGGGTGTATTACAACTTTGGCATATTAAGAGTCATCATTCCTGATCTGTTTGTTTTTACATGGTCAATAGTGTTCATCTTGGAATTTTTATATTTTGAATATTGCATAAAAATTTATTCATCTTGGTATCTGAGGTCCCGGGCCCCCTAATTATGTGTGGAATCCCCACCTCCCTGGCTTCTCCCTGGTCCAGGCCCTCCCTTGTTCACACTTTGCTTTCTTTGCTAGGCTAAGCAGTTTCCCTATCTAGGTTATCATGCAGAGTTGTGCTTCCTGGACCTGGTTTCTTCTTGGCAGCTGGACCCGGACCAGCACTACAGAGTCACCTGGTACATCTCCTGGAGCCCCTGCTCTAGGTGTGCCCAGGCAGTGGCTGTATTCCTGAGGGAGAAAGAACATGTGACCATGCGCATCCTGGCTGCCCGAATCTATGATTGTGACCAGGGATATGGGGAGGGCTTGCGCACACTGAAGAAGGTGGGGGCCGACGTCGCCATCATGACCTCCACAGGTGAGAATGGAGCTTGGGGTTGGGTAGGGTGAGATGTGTGGAGCCAGGGAAAGGGCCCTGGGAAGTTACTAGAAAGGGGTGAGAGGGTCAGCATCCCTGGGGGAAAGACCTTGGTTGGCTGCCTGCAGAGCTGATGGTGACACTCTGAAACCTGACTTTGGGGTCTACTGGAAGACAGTGTTCAGGTCAGGAGATAGGGTCTTGGGGAAGGGAGTTAGGGTAGATGGAAGCAAAAAAACTTGGTGAATTCCAGAAAGAAAGAGAACTGGGACTCAGATTCCACCAGGAAGAAAGAGTTTGATAAAAGACCTAGGGGAGGAAAAGGCAAAGGAGAGAACTGAAATTGGGATGTGGAAGGTCTGTCCCTAAGAGTCATACACTCAAATGCCTCCTCCTCACCCACAAAGGGAGCTTGACTGATCTCCCCTGTCCCTTTTCAGACTTTGAGTACCTCTGGAACACCTTTGTGGACCACCAAGGAAGTCCCTTTCAACCCTGGAATGGGCTGGATCAACATAGTCAAGCCACAAGCCAGAGACTGCAGAACATTCTCTAGGTGAGGGCCTCCTCCCGCTGGCTGGAGCCCCATCTGCCTCCTCCCTCCTCCCTTCCCTCCCTGAGCCTCTCCTTCCCCTTGGCTCAGCCTCCTCTGAGTTACCTGCTCCCCAGGGGTGTCCATCTCAGTACAGTCCCTTCCTTCTCACTGTCTCCCCCTGCTCTGTTGCCTCCTGTGTCCTTCCTTCCTCTCCATGTCATTGTAACGTTCCCCAGACCTTTTTCCTGTGCCATCTTTCCACTGTCCCACTTCTTGCTCCATCCAATTTCGCCTGCTCTTCTAGAATCAGAGCAATTGAAGAAAGGACGTCAGTATCTCCAAGGAAAGCAGGAGACCTGTGTTGAGTAGCAGAATAAAACACCTCTTTCAAGAAACACAAACAGGCCACTCACTAAGATCCCCAGCTCATCAACACAGATCAGCAAGGAAACAAGTTCTTGAGACGTTAATTTTTTTAAAAGTCAGAGTGAATTCCTCTTAATTGAAAATTTATTTTATATTTCATTATACTGTAGCAAGAATATACTCAATACTCTCAGAATGATTTTCCAGTGATTAATGAAATGATTATTTAATTGGTTTAATATGTAGGCCAATAAAATGAAATCGAATCTTCCATAATTTTTTTGCTCAGTAAATGTCTCCTGAATTAAAGCGTTTAATTGAATACCAGCAAATGGGTAAATGTCTTTCATTTTGTAACACACCTTCAGTGGTCACACGTATTCCCACTAATATGAGAAAATGCAGTTAAACCTGACAGGACCAGAACATAACTCGACACCCTGCCCTCACTGACAGAGTGCCATTCTGCTGGCCAGCCCCGTGTGGTAGTGGCAAGCCATGTAGTAAGGGAAGAGAGAGAAGTGAGCCTTCATGTGGGAAAGAAACCCCAAATGTGTAGTCAGGGTGTGCCAGCAGCAGTCCCATCCCCATACCCTTCCCAATTCCACCCCCTAGAGAGGGAGCCCAGGAGTGGAGGGAGTGTGAACCTGAGCATAAAAATGGGCAGTTTCAGTTGGGCTCAGTGGCTCAGCCTGTAATCCCAGCGCTTTGGGAGGCTGAGGTGAGTGGATTGTCTGAGCCTACAGGTTCGAGACCCGTCTGGGCAACTTGGCAAGACCTTATCTCTACAATAAATCAAAAATTAGCCGGGCGTGGTAGTGCGCACTTGTAGTTCCAGCTACTTGGAAGGCTGAGGCGAAAGGATTGCCAGAGCCCAACAGGTCGAGACTGCAGTGGCCAGGAGCGTGTCACCACACTCCAGTCGAAGTGACGGAGTGAGACTCCAACTCAAAAAAAAAAAAGAAAGAAAAAGAAAAGAAAATGGGTAGTTTCCCTTGTATCTTTTGGTCTTCTCTCTGAAAAACAGACCCAGCCTCTCAACCACAGCACCCCCACCCCAGCATGAACCATGACCTGCCCTAGATCTCTCTTACCTCTGACTCTGCACAGCCTGGAGCACCGAGTCAGGCTCCTGGCCACTGGTCATCCTGCACGGCAGGATTTTCCAGAAAGGGGAGGCTTCCCCAGTCTTCCCTCAGCCGACTTCTGCTCATCTCTCAGGCCCAACACAGTGTTACCATCTTGACAGTGACTGTTGGGGCTGGGAGAGAGAAATTGTTCAGTGCACAACACTGAATGTAAAGGCAGGAAGAGGGGGAGGCCTCGACATTGGAGGGGAGGATAGAGGGAAGTCCGAAAGGCTCCATATGCTCAGAGGGAAGAACTAGAGGACACCAAGACTTGTGGAGAGCCTGAAGGAAAGGAGAAGAGAGGAGGGGAGAGGGGCAAAGCAGGGGCTTCAGGCAGTAGTGGGAGAATGAGGGGCAGGAAGAATCCAGGAGGACGGGGTGGGGGGTGGGGTGGAAACAGAGGGACAGGAAGGAAGTCTGTGGCTGCCAGGGTGTCCAAGGGGCTTGAGAGTGGGAGTGGATCATCCCACAGCACAAGGCGTGGGCAGGTGGCCAGCAGGACAGGATCCAGACCCTGGGCTCCACACCTGCTCCCCCAGCCTCGCCTCTCTTGCTGGTCACCAGGTGACTCCCGGAATGACAATTGCCCAACTGCAGATATCGAACCTCATTTCAGGGAGGAAGAGAATCAGGGAAACTCCAGACCCTATAGTCTGCGTATCATCTGCCCCAGGTAAGGTCTACCAAGCAGAATCTTACTTAACCTTCACTCCATCCAACCAGGTGAACGACTATTGTTATTCCCAACTTCCAAGTGAGGACATCAAGGCTCAGGAAGGAAATGTCTCCTGCAAACAGTAGGTGGTGGCAGTGGCTGACCCCTCTACCACCTCTGGAGGTGTCCAGTATGGTCACTGGGCTCTCAGTCCCTCTCTGGGAGGCCCCAGAATCTCCCTTCCAGGCTCTGTCCTCCCTGATGCCAAGTTCCTGGGTAACACCCTCCCCAGGCAAGAACTTTCTGGTAACTGATCATTTTTAACCTCACAACTTACCTTGGATATAGGGCCACTGTGGTGTTTTTCATCTAGGCAGGACCTTTTCAAAAGTGACTGGGCTACTATCAACAATGACAGGGACAGCAGGCCCAGAGCTGCCCTGTCGAGGGCGACGGGGACAGGTATGCCCTACTCAAAGGGAGCCTATCAGTTCCTATTATATGAATGAGGAGATGGAGGTGCCAAGATGTCCTGTGTATACATGTGGGCAAGCCACCCAATCTCAACCTCAGTCTCCTCCCCTGCACCATAAGAAGAAGGCCAGGTGCAGTGGCTCACACCTGTAACCCCAGCACTTTGGGAGGCTAAGAGGGGAGGATTGCTTGAGCCCAAGAATTTGAGATTAGCTTGGGCAACATAGCAAGATTTCATCTCTACAAAAGATCAAAAAAATTAATCGGTGCATGCCTGTAGTCCTAGCTACTCAGAAGGCTGAGGCAGGAGAATTGCCTAAGCCCAGGAGTTCAAGGCTGTGGCAAGCTGTGATCATGCCACTGCACTCCAGCCTGGGCGACAGAAGGAGAGCCTGACTCAACAACAACAATATCAAAAAGATTGTGGTGGGCCTCAAGAAACAATACCTCAGCCGGGCTCGGTGGCTCAACCTGTAATCCCGCGCCTTTGGGAGGCTGAGGTGAGTGGATTGCCTGAGCCCGCGGGTTCGAGACCCGCCTGGGCAGGCGAGACCTCATCTCTACAATAAAATAAAAAAATTAGCTGGGCATGGTAGCACGCGCCTGTAATTCCGGCTACTTGGAAGGCTGAGGCGGAAGGATCACCGGAGCCCAGCAGGTCGAGGCTGCGGTGGCCGGGAGCTGCCACTGCACTCCAGTCTGGGCGACAGAGTGAGACTCCAGCTAAAAAAAGAAAAGAAAAAGAAAAGAAACAATACCTCAAAACAAAGGCCTCAGAAACAAATGCCTTTCTCTGACCTTCTCTCACCTTCCTGTCCCTCAGTCCCATCCTCTCTCAAGGCTGGTCATAGAAACTATAATTCCTTTTACCCAAGGTAGTTCATAGGAACCAGAGTCCCTTTTTTCCCAAAGCCAGCTGTAAAACCTAAAAACATCACTCAAACTTCCCTTTCACCTTTCTTGACCATAAAGAAATGATCTGACCTGCCTTGTGTGACTATAGGTATGAGGTCTCCGTTCCAGAAAGGGCCCCACCCCCAGAAGGAAGAAATGCATGGCAGAGAGGTCAGAAGGATCTAGACACACAGGCCTTGCTGGGTGTCCCCACTCAGTCTATCAACATTAGATCCTGCCCTCTTTTGTCCAATCATATTTCTACATGGCTGCCCATAATTGATTGAATCTGAACATGAAAACGGGCAGTTTCCCTTGTATCTTTGGGTCTTCACTCTGAAGGTTCTAGTGTACATATTAAATAAAATGTGTATGCCTTTTTTCCAGTTAATCTGCCTTTTGTGAGTTATTTTTTCAGCAAAACTTCAACTGCAAATCAATAGACACCAACCTTGTGCCCAAGACACTGAGAGTCTAGCTTATCCCTAGGTACAAAGGGTAACTACCGTACAACGAGGAAAATGTGCTTGGGGGGCGGGGATCAGGGGATGGGAGAAGAGCGTTTTGCACAACCTGGAGAGAAGAGGGTGCTCTTGGAAGTCTTCCCTGAGGGGTCTCACTCTGTCTCCCTGAATGAATCCTAAGGATAGATAAGAGTCATTCAAGCTGGAGGCCTATGAATGGCAGGGAATCATGACTCAAAGGGTCACATCTGCAGAGGCACCTGAGTGTGCAACAGTGACAGTGACACAGTTGATTCTGTTCAGAGAGGACTCTATAGGTGAGCCCACAGACAGGGGCATGTATTTATAACCCCTGTGACCTTAAGACTGACCACATAGCAGACAGTGTTTGCAAAGAGAGCCTAGATCTCCTCCTCCCATGCACACTCACAGAGTCAAACCCAAACCAGAGCCCAAAGGGCCATCTGCCAACACCCCTCATGAATCAGCCCCAGCAGGGCCCCTGATCTGACGCAGATTCGGTTCTTCTTTGAGCTCTCCAGTCCCAGGAGAGGGGAAAGAGGGACTAAAGGAAGTGTGGGCTGTTAACAGCGACCTCGTGAAGGGGATGTGGCTTGCACTCAGAGGAGCAACCTGAACAGGCTTGATTGCTGAGGTTTAGACCAGGGTATCAAGAGGCTGGGCCGAGCTGAAGCCTTTGCAAGACATCACCGATGACCCTAGGCTTACAAAATGATGGATCACACACACACACTGAAATATCACCAGCTTGCGCAAAGTTTTTAGAAATGAGAGAAAGGGTTTAGAGACAGATTAGCAAGTGCATTTATTTATTTTATTTTATTTTTTAGAATGTTTTGTTTTTTATTATAAAGATGTGGGGTACAATTCAGGGTTAGGTATACGAACATTGATTATGCAAGTACCCTTGTTGATGAGGTATGCCCCTCCCTCCCCTAGCAGTTTTCCTCAACTGCCAATCCTACCCCCTTCCCCTGACAGTTTCCCACTACTGCCAGTCCCTTTCTTATAGTATTATAATTGTTCAAGATCCGCTTACGAGTGAGACCATATGGTACTCTGTTCTTTGTTTCTGTGATAGATCACTGAGTATGACCGACCCTAAATCCATCCAAGTTACTGCAAAGTCCATATGTTTGTCCTTCATTATGACTGCATAATATTCTACCATGTATATATGTCACATTTTTTTTTTTTATCCAGACCAGCTTCGATGGGCAACATGGTTAGTTCCATGTTTTTGCTATTGTGAATAAAGCTGCAACAAACATATGTGTGCCAGTATCTTTTTTGTAGAATGATTTGAGTTTCTCTGGGTATATTCCCAATAGAGGAATTGCTGGGTCATATGGAAGGTTAATTTCTAGTTCTTTCAGATACCACCACACTGTCTTCCAAAGAGGTTATACTAGTTTGCATTCCCACCAGCAGTGTAGAAGCATTCCTTTTTCTCCGCATTCTCACCAGCATCTGTTGTTTTTTTATTAATGATGGCCATTCTTACTGGGGTTAGGTGACATCTCAATGTGAGCAAGTGTATTTATATACTCAAAAACATGGCAGCAAGCCTTGGTAGACCAGACACTGGAGCTCCTTTTCCATTAGGGGGTACAGAGACCAGAACATCACAGGAAAAATGCCTCTCATCACCATGCCAACCAGGAGTCCTTCCAAATTCCCGACAAGGATTCAGCTTTGGGATCTGGGAAAGGCAAATCAGAATCCCTAGGAATTTTCGTGAAATCTGGAAATCGTGAGTTACTCTGCATTTCTATAAGCTTGCATTTTCACAAGTCAATAATAATAATTGTTCCTGTCTTCCTGGTTTTTCACAGCATTCAAGACTCAGAAAAATATGTAAATTTCCCAAGAAACGTTGGGAAGGAATTAGTGCATGGAAACACACCTGCCCGAAGGGCTCTTTCAAAGGCAGAAAGCGACTCCACAGCCTTGGTGCCAGCTGTGACATCAGCGCTTTTTCTATCAGCTCATAAATCATAATTTTTTTGTATCAGCTCATACATTTTTGGGGCATAAATCAATACTAATTGATTTATAAGCAAACTCCTGCACACAGGGGGAGAATAAAAGGTAATGGGATAAGCTATGTATGCATAATATTGTAATATAAATACAGCCAGGTATCACTTGATGATGGACTGTGGCCCCCACAAATATGGTAGCTTAGCTCATCAGAAATGGTTCTATCCCCTTTGGGGACCTTCACACAGGACCCAGCAAGTCACACCCACAACCACATCCCTTTTCTCAAGTCCCTAAAGCCCCTGCTTCCTCTGGGCCACTCCCTTTTTCACCCCAATACCCACTCCATCTCCTCTTTGTCAGTAACACAGCTAAAGCCCGCCCCAGCAGCCGTCTAGAAGGGGTGCATAAACAGGTGCCTAGCAACTTTGGTTTGGGTCCAAGAGAAACAAGCACCATTAATAAATCCCTCTAGAACTTCCTGGAAGAGAGGATAGCAAGTTACCTTTTCACCCTTCTGGGGTCTCCTCTGGCAAGGAGGAGGGCGTAGCAATTGTCCATTCCCCAGGGTAGAGTGAGCACGGAATGTGGAATGACCCCTCCAAGGTAGTGTCAGGCAATGCCCACTACACAAAAGCATCCTGTGTTATCTGAACTAGCAGGACAATCAGTCCCTTCCTAAAGCCTTTCCATGGTGGGACGACCCTGGTATCAGGGAGGGGTGAGTCCCTCAAGGTCCCTTGTGCTTCCTAATGAAACTCAAATCTTGCCAAGAAACCTTAACAAATAGCAGCTAATTGAGGGTCGACAAGGCATCTAGAGGAAAGACTTCCGTGGTCTGGGCCTCAGTCCCAGCCTACAGATTCTGGTCTGACCCTAGTTCAAATGTCCCAGTGGAGCCTGCCTCCAAGAATCTGAACTCAGAGAGAAATGTTCAGTCCCAAAAGCTGGGTTCTGGAGTCTCTGTCCCCACTTCACCCCCAAGGGCCCAGCCGTTCTTGTGTTTTGGTTACCCTGATATTGGGTGAGGGGTGGGGAGCTTGGAGCTGTGTATACTATGCCCATGTAACTTCTAGAACTCAATTCTCTACAACACCCCTAAAGTTATACAACAATGGGGTTGGCACAAAACATGTTCCTAGAAAAGTCGTTTCTCATCTCCCCTTCTGTTATTCAGCTAATGATCTTGTTTTGGGCGTCCACACGCTTTCTGCAATGGGCAAGAGATGTCAGAAGGGAAGTCCACTGTTAGAAGCAGAGTCCCTGCTGGGTGATGTCTCAACCTCACTCTGGACAGATCTCCTCGACTTCTGTGCTGAGGACTGATTGCCACCCAAGTGCCTGGGAAGCAAGCCAAGGTCTGGGTGCCAGATGTGATTTGCAGTGTGACTCAGGATAGCTCTCAGTCCTTGAAGACGTCAGATTCCTCCTGGTGAGATGGCCTTGGACATTAGATTGTCAGCACAATGAAAGAATCAGCACACTCACTCTCACTTCTCCTGTTCTGCCCTCCCACTGATGGAGATTCAGCTTCTTTGGACTTCTAGTTGTGGGAATTGAGTGAGCGACAGAGGTGAGCCAAGAACAGAAAGCTGCCTATAGGCTTTGAACCCCTCTCTGGGAGAACCCCTCCCTCCAGCGCAAGGTCTACCATCAGAGAGCTAGGGCAGGCTATAGACTCACACCAGAGGTGCCTATGGAGCTCCCACTCTCTTTTTATCCCTTTTGCTGGTAGCTTCAACCACATCGATGTCTTCTCACCTGCAGCTGCCCCTGTCAGGGATCCTATAAGAGAGACAGGAAGGAGCGCCCCGCTCAGTGCTCCCCACATAACATCTCTCTTAGTCCTTCTTAGTGTCCCCAAGTCCCTTTCAGGCTGCTGTGTCCCAGGCCTCTAAACTGTGCTCCAACACACAGGCTCCTTCCCCTCTCTCCCATCTCCACCTTTTCCCTGGGATTTCATTTCCTTCCACTTTACTGTATAGAACAACTCACCTCTCCCAAGTCCCCAACCAAAGCTTCATTCTGTTTGGGGAATGGAAGAGGAGGCCGCCTCTTTAACACGTTCCTCTTGCAAGAGCAGAGACACATCTTCAGCGTCCTTTTTCTCTTTTGAATCACATCTGTGATCACTTTAACTTTGAAAGCATTCTTGATTTTTCCTGTCTGCCTTTTAGCTTTCCATCAAAATCTCTAGTAACCTCCCAAAACTTATTTTTTATTTTAAAGCCATATATTTTATAAAACAATTCTAATTTTTAAAATGAAAATTCCTGAAGTCCCAGTCAGGAAGGGGGTCAGAAAGGAGAGCACAGCTCAGCACTCTCCACTGGGGTAAAAAATAGATTCCAGAGGCTTCCATTCACAAGAGATGGAGATAAGTGGTCCTGAGAAGTCTCTTCTTTCTTTTTGTTCATGGAATAATATTGATTGTGTATTCACTATCAGCACTTCACACCCAGGCTCTTATTCAACTTTGACCATCTTGCCATGAAGGTAAATGTCATGATCCCCATGTTACAGAGAAGCCACCTGTGCAAAAACACAGCCAGGAAGAGACAGAGACTAGACTCAAGGTGAAGTCTGTCTGACTCCAAAGCTCCCACTGAGGAAAGACATGTGTGACACACAGACCACACAGGAAGAAGTTGCAGAGGTTAGAGGGTGACACTGAATGTTCTGGGAGAGGAGGTTTGAGGGGCTCAGTTGGAGAGTCATGTGTGGGAGGCATCAGTGAGAAGGGAATGCTGAGGCCTCAGACCGGGGAGGGACCAGAGAGAAGGAAGCCAGAGAAAGAGAAGGAAGGAAGAGGATAGAGAGAGAGGGTGAGTCAGGGAGAGAGAGGCTTAGGAACCAGAGAAAGAAACCACCTGGAGCCAGGTACTAGGAGGGGCTGTGACCTCACCCGAGCTCCTTTTGTTCTGTCCCCCCGCTGCACATTCTTTCTGTCTCCTGTCTTCTGGAATCTCTGATCACCTTCTCTGCCTTTTTGGGATCCTTGGTTGCAAGCAAAAGAAACTGACCATGGCTAACTAGAGTCATGGAGGAGCTCAGAGTGTTGAAGGCTACATTATAGAGTCTGGGCTCGGGAGGGACAAGAACTAGTGACATTCTAGGGTCTGGGAGCAGAAACCAACGAATGGCCCTGGAGGGCTCAGCCACTGGGACAAACATCACTTTGACTATGTTTTCTGGTTTTGTATGAATTTGATCAGAGTCAGAGCTCCAGCAGAGTCAGATGGTGCTTGTCTTTTGAACTGGCTGGCCCTGGTCCTGGAGAGGGCAGGAGACTGAAGTATTGATTCATGAGGTTGTCAAGGTGGCAAGGCAGTGGGGGAAGAGATGTTGGGCAGGCAAGACCAATCAAGATTAGTTGCACTTTTTTTTGAGTCAGAGTCTCACTTTGTCATCCAGGCTGAAGTGCAGTGGCATGATCATGGCTCACTGGGTTCAAGCAATCCTCCACCTCATCCTTCTGAGTAATTAGGACTACAGGTGCATGCCACCACACCTGGCTAATTTTTTTTTCTGTAAAGACAAGGTCTTGCTATGCTGCCCAGGCTGTTCTCAAACTCCCAGGCTCAAGAAATCCTCCCTCCTTGGTCTCCCAAAGTGCTGGGATCACACATGATTCAGCTGTACATTTTGTTTTGCTTTTTACACTCAACAGCCACGGTCCGAGTCAACCAGGTCATGGCATGATCATGGGTATAACCAGTGGAAAATCAAAAAGGCAGAACCATTTGCACTCCACACTCAGGAGATTTTTTTTGGAACAGCATCGAGATAGGAGAACTCGGGAGGGGAGTGTCGCCATGACCAGGCTTAGTGAGACACATGCTCCCATATCTACAGACAGGACACAGGAGGATGAGACACGTTCACAAAATTAACATAATAATTTGAAAGCAAAACTGAGAAAGGCCAGGAGATGGAAGGAAGAGGAAGAATGGAAGAGTATTGAAGAGAAATGTCAGCCACTGATTTACAGTGTGGAGAGGAGAACAACTCTGATCTGATTGAGTTTCACAGCAAGTGTCTGAAGTGGCAGTTTCCTGTGGGGGACGTGAGGGCAGTTGTGGGGGGCGGGGAGGTAGGGGAAGTTCTGAGGAGTATATGAGAGCTCAATCCTCACACTTATGGCAGGAAGGCGGGAGATAGTGTCAAGAGCCTGTAAATAACCACATGTTCTCACTCATAAGTGGACCCTGAACATTTACCATAATACTATAAGAAAGGGATGGGCAGTTGCAAGATACTGCCAGGGGGTGGGTTTGGGGGGCGGTGGTGACAACACAATAAGGGTACCTGATCTCAAATCAGGCAAAGTGGGGACCAAAGGGAGGCCCAAACTTTACCCGTACAATGTCCATTTGTATGCCTAACCCTGAATTGTACCCACATCTTTAAAATAAAATAAAAAATTTTAAAGAAATTTTACAATAAAAAAAGAAGAAATTAAAAGAGCCTGCAAATTAAAAAATAGTGGCTCCTGCCGGAAACCACTAGAAGAACTAAAACCAGAAGAGGTTCAATATGATTGACTCCACAAAGGGGAGTCACTTGTTACTTCGCACTGTATTTGTTCCCTTCCCTACTGTATTATATCTTCATTGGCATGTCTTATATCAAGAAGTTTTAACCTCACACACAATGTGAAATAAAACTGTAAAGGAACTAGGAATTAATATGAAAAGCACAGACTTCCATCAGAAAATACCCTGGAGAGAGTAAAAAGGCATGTCACAAACTGGAAAAAGATGTCTGCACCACATCTGTCTGACAAAGGGCTTGTCCCCCAAATATGTAAAGAACTCCAAAGCATCAGGAAGAAAAAGAGCCCATTGTAAACCGGGCAAAAATCTTAAAGGAGTAGCTTACGAAAGAGGATATCAAAATGATCTATGCACCCATCAAAAGGTGCTCAATGTCCTTAGTCATCAGAGACATGTAAATTAAAATTACAAATTTTAATTTACCCCCCCCACCAAAATGCTAAACTCGAGAGACTGATAATACCAAATGTTGTCAAAGATGGAAAACACCTAGAACCTTCTTACATTGCTGATGCAGCATAAAATGTGACAATCACCTTGGAAAGATGATTAGTCATGCCTACTAAAGCTAAGTAAACATCTACTCCATGCCTTAGCAATGTCACTCCTAGGTGATATTCAGTTGAAATGAATGCTATATTTACCAAAGACGCATACAAGAATGTACACGGGATTGTATTTATAATAGCCAAAAACTGCAAACAATTTGGTTTGCCCAGCAACAGTAGGTATAACATGGGTAAATGTATTGTGGTATATTCATCAATGAAATACTATACAGCAATAAAAATGAGCAAATTCCTGGCATAAGCAACAACAACAAATGAACCCCACAAATATAATATTAAATGCAAGAAGTCACAAATAAAGCTCCATTTATATGCTGTTCAAAAATAGGCAGAAGGAATCTGTGGTAATAGAACTCTGAACTCAAGTTTCCTGTGGAGGGGTAGCAAAGAAGGGGCCATGAAGGAGCCATCCGGGGTGCTGGAAAGGGTCTCCACTTCTGATTAACTGGTGATTGCACTAGCTAAATCTAAGATTTTGCAGTTAACTCAAGTTATACTTCAATACGAAAGAAAAAGGTAGTTACAAAGCCTATACTATCTATCTATCTATCTATAAGTATTTGAATCAGGGTCTCCCACTGTCACCCAGGCTGAAGTGCATGGTACGATCATGACTCACTGCAAGCAGCCTAGACCTCCTGGGCTCAGGGGATCCTTTCACCTCAGCCTCCCAAGTCACTGGGACTACAGCTGCATGCCACCATATCCGGCTAATTTTAAAATTTTTTTATAGACTCCAGGTCTCACTATTTTACCTAGGTTGGTCTCTAACTCCTGGGCTCAAGCAATCTTCCCACCTTGGGCTCCCTAAGTGCTGGGATTACAGGCCACCACGCCAGGCCAAAGTCTATATTTTTATGAAGAAAGCAGTTTTACTTATGTATAGAAAATATAATATCCTAAATAAATTGACAGAAAGAAATGCAATACAAATACAAACAGAATCACCATGATTCCTCTTAACTTTTTTTAAATGTGGTTGAAACTAAAGGCATTGTGGAAATATAGAAGGAGGGGGATAATTATAACATGTCAAAGGCTAGAAAAACTCTAAAGCTATTATATAATCAAGAATATGGTTTGCATCAGGAATAGAAGAAAAGACCAGGAAAACACCACACAGAAGCAGATCCAAGTATGTTTGGGAACCTGGTATATGACCATGACAGAGTTGCAATTCACTGGTAGAAAGATAGGCATTGATTCAGTTGGTGGTGTCAACTGGACAAGAAATGCATCCTTATGACATTCCCAGTGCCTGATGACCATGACAGCGACCACCTCCAGCAAAACAGACAAAATCCCTGACTCCGTGGTGTACCACAGTCTCTGTCTGCGTTTTCAAAGCCCAAACTTCTGCGCCTGCTCTGGGCTCAACCTTCTGCTCCTTCAGTGGATTTCTCCTCTGTGACTTTCCACACCATCTCCTTCACCACAGGATCGTGCCTGCACACTATTCCACATGTTCTATCCCAACTTCCTGCCTCCTGTTCCCTTTCATCCCACGACAGTCTGCCTCCAGCCCCACCCCTCCAAGGAAACTGCTCTTGGCCATGTTGCCAAGGACCTCCAGGTTGCCACAAGACAGGGGTATTTTTCAGTTCTCCTCTCCCCTCCACCCAGCGGCAGCACGAGCTCCTAAATGTGCCTCCTTTTTGAGCCGCCTCCTCTCTCATTGTTGGTGACACCCCAGGCCCCTGGCCCATAGTTTTCTCTGCTTCCACTCGCTCACTAGCTCCTCCTCTTCTCCCAGATCTGTAAACACCAGCACCAGACTTGGGGGTCCTTCTCCCTTGGGTCCTCCACCCTCCCCAGGAGACCTCAGCTTCCCCCGTGAGCACACCATGTACACCTCCAGTGCTCACCTGAGCCCGAGACTCAGACACCAGCTTCCTACTAGAGCTCCACCCTCAGACATCTGTCTGACAGGGGAACTGCCCATTTAACATTCCCGAGCAGAACTCCTTGGAGTGTTTTTTCCCCACAAAAACGTATTTCCCCCAAACTTCACCAACTTTACAAAGGACACCACTCACCCAGAGAGCAGTGAGCTTAAGCCGAACCCAACTCATTATCTTGCTTCTTCTTTTTCCTAATATCTACTTGATCACCAAGTCTTGCCAATGTTACCTCCAAACTCACTCCTGTTCATCTGCTGAACACGCTCACTCACACACACACACACACACTTGTTCATATGCACACATACGCGCACACATGCACACAGGCACAGTCTTGAATGTAGTAAAAATTCTAAACTCTTGCCTGTGACCCAGCCCCTACGCTTTGCTCTCCACACACACTTCTCTCTTCTGCTTCCCCACCAAGTGTTTTCCTGCCCTAGGGCCTTTGCACTCAGGCTGTCTCTGCCTGGAAAGCTCTTCCTCCAAGATCCTTGGCAGCTGACTCCTCATCCTTCCCGTCTCAGTGTAGAAGTGTAGAAGTGTAGAAGTGTAGAACTGCTCTGACCAGCCCGCTTAAACTAGCAGCCCCACCCCTCATCTGTCTCTGTCTTGTTTATTTCCTTCACAGGAACTGCATCCATATGAGACTGACTCCTTCCTTTTTTCTTTCCTCGTCTTCCCCAACTATAACACGACCCCCTTGACATCTGGAGCCACCTCATCTTATTCAAGCTTATACCTGCAGTGCCTTGAGTCAACCCTACCATACAGTAGGTGCTGAATGAATGTGAGTCAAAAGAATGAACTAATAAACAAATGAATAAACCAAGTAGAAAAAAACAAACCACGTATTAAATCAAGAGGGGTGAGGGAGGGTTTGTTGTTGGAGACGGAGTTTTTCCGAGGCATATCTGTATTACTTGACTTGTTCCATTTAGCAAATACTTCTTTAATCATTAAACACTAATAAAGCCAGCACAGAAGAAGAGGTTCCCAGGCTGACAAAGGCAGGGAGAGCCAGCCCAGGTTGCCAGGGTCAAAGTCCACATCGGGGTCAAACCCCAGCTGAAATTAGAGTCTGGGGCTGATGGCCAGAATCCTGCCTTAGAAGTGCTGTTTCACCCAGTGTGACAGAGTCACCCTCCCATCCCCAGGATTATGTAAAGGAGGACAAAACAATGGAGTAGACAGGAATCTGGGCGGGGAGCAGGAGAGGAGCCCCTGGAAGGAACCCCAAATGGTGAAATGCCAGGATTCGCTAGTTGTCTCAGCCAAGGGAGTCGTGTGTGGCTCAGGAGAGCAGGGCCAGCCCTGGCTCACGGGAGACCCTGGGAAGAGCAGAGCCTGCCACAGGGCAGGGGTCCTGCGACCATTCCAGAGGCTTCAGGTATAAAGACAGCACAGTTTTCCACCTTCGGGGTCTCTCTGGCAATGCCTGCTCTGGCATTAACTTTTGGGGTGACCTTGGTGACATCGTCATTTCACTTCTCAGTTTTCTCATCTCCTCAATGGCAATAAAACTACTTCCCACACATGATGGCTTCTGTGAGTGAATAGGAGACTCTGTGCAAGGCTCGACCCTAGGGAGCTCAGCCAAAATTCCTCCCCTTTCCTCCAGAGAGCCAGGGAGGAAGCCAGGCAGCTGGACTCCCAGTCCAGCGTCTTTCCCTTCCCACATCCTGTTGAAGTTGACTTGACCCAGTCTACCCACACTGTGGGAAGCCCTGGGCTGGGGCCCTGTGCATGTGGAGATCAGTCCAGACTGGTTCCTGCCTTCTAGAAGCGCCAGGGGTGGACACCGGGATACTCACCCACTCAGTGACCTGCACCTTTCTACCTGGGTCTCGCCTGCTGCCCTGATTGACCCTACCGGTGCTCCTTGTCAAAGGCTAGGCCCCTTACTAACTTCTGGGAATGACAGTGCATGTGTATCCAGGTCTCCTGGAGAGGACCGGAACTCTATGACTTCAGGTGGTACAGATACAGCATCCAGGTGAGTCCTGTGTGACCTATGAGCAGGAACCTTTTCTGACTCGTGTGTGTGTGTGTGTGTGTGTGTGTTCAAGCCAGGCATGGGGTGTACCCAGTCATGTGTCAGAAGGGCCCTCTGTCTACAGATATATATAGTTCCAGAGACCAGAGAGAGCTTCTTAGGGATGACAAGGAAAGCAAGAATGGACCAGATGTGGTGGCTCATACCTGTAATCCCACCACTTTGGGAAGCTGAGGCAAGAGGATTGTTTGAGCTCTTGAGTTCAAGACCAAGCCTGGGCAGCACAGCAAGACTTGTCTCTACAAAAAAATAAATAGCCGGGTGTGGTGGTGTGCACCTGTAGTCCCAGCTATTCAGAAGGCTGAGGCAGAAGGATTGCCTGAGCCAAAGAGGTGGAGGCTGCAGTAAGCCATGATCGTGCCCCTGCACTCCAACCTGGGCAACAGAGACCCCAACTTAAAAACAAAAAAAAAGGAAAGTAGGAATGGAAGCAGGAAGATACAGAGCCCAGGATGAGAGGCATGGGAGGCAGAGAACAAGGATAATGGGGTCAAGGCTAAAGCCAGGACCCAGGTACTCCTGACCCCTGCAACAGCGGGACAGTGTCATATTTTCTCTGCTTTCCGGGGTGGTGAACTCGGTTCCTTCCCCCTGGATCCCTCCTCTCCTCTCATCTTCTCTCTGAGTTCCTTCTCCCAGGGACTGGCCCTGTCCCATGACTGCTCTGTTCCAAATGTGCTTTTCCCGATCCCCCGGGCTCCTGACCTGGCCTCTTCATGTCCCCTCTGATCCTTTCCTTCAGTTCTGAGAGTCCCTGCTGGACAGGAGGCACAGTGCCATTCAGCTCTGTGAGCAGACAGAGCTCCAGAAAACCCCGACATGTGCTTTTCAGAATGTTGGCTCAGGCAGACCTGAAACTATGTCTAAATAGATTTTAAGCCACTTCAGCACACTTCACAAAAGTTTATAGAGAATATCCTTATCACAGATCTTATGACCCAAAAAGCAGGTACCCTAGGAAAGGTCACATCATTTCCTGTAAGGACATTGTCAGAAGAACATCCTACTAGCCCTTAAGTCCTACTTGCTATTGTTCTGATTATAATTGCAATCTAATTTAGCAATGCTTAAAATATTGTAAGTTTGTCATTAAAACGACAGATTCAAGGAATCTCTGAAAATGTAGAAAATGAATACACTGGAAAGAGTCTGAAAATAAAACAAAAGAAACTGAAAGGAAGAATGTTAGACTTCCACATTTTGAGGAGGATTTCATTCCTAGGGAACTAAAAATGTCTCAAAATTTCTAACTAGATCATGCCTTCTAGAAACAATTGTTGGTTTCAGTGCTGAAACACGTTTCAAACCATAGTTTTCTTTATCATTGGAAACATGCCTCCCAGCCTCTGGTGAGGTCAGTGATGCACATTTCCTTTGGCCTGGTGATGATGTCATTCACATTTCTGTTTCCTACACTCCTATCTGCACTTTCATTGCCTAGTGCCCTTATAAGGTCATGAGGGCAAAGGCAATTACAGCAAAGCACCAGTGCACACCCTGCTGTAGAGACAGTGCCTGCAGACGTGTGGGCAGGCTGCCCGCAGCCTGGCACGGCCACACCTGACTTGGGTGTGGGGATGATCATGTCCCATGCAGTGAATGAGGGCTAGTGCTGGGCATGGGGCACAGCAGGCCATGGTAGCCAGGCCCCTTCTCTCACATAATTGTAGTGATTATGTTTGGGGGGGGGTCAAACACCAAAGGGACCAGAGCTGAGGAATGCTGGAATACAGTCAAATATCAACTTCACAATCCAAATGAGAAATAAATGATAGATGGATGCATAGGTAGATGATAGATAGATGGATAGATAGATAGATAGATAGATAGATAGATAGATAGATGATAGATAGATAGAGATATTAAACAAGCAAATGTTAAAGTCAATGGGGAAAATGTTCACAACAGGTCAATCTGGGTGGTAAAGGGATACTGACATTCTTTACATGCAATTTTCTGTAAGTTTGAAATAAAATTAGAAGTTTAAATAAATAAAAAATTAAATTACAATATTCTCTATCTCTAGGTGGCAATATTGATCATTGTCTTTTGTAACTTATCTCTGCTTTCCAAATTGCCTACATATGAGTGTTGTTCCTATCATCAGAAAAGATGATTCAAAAAGAAAGTCTTGGCCAGCCACGGTGGCTCATGCCAATAATCTCAATACTTTGGGAGGCCAAGGTCAGAGGACTGCCTGAGCCCAGGACTTTGAGTCTACACTGGGCAACATGGTGAGACCTCGTCTCTACAATAAATCAAAAAATTAACCAAACATGGTGGTGTGTGCATGTAGTCCCAGCTACCTGGAAGGCTGAAGTAGAAGGATCACCTGAGTTCAGCAGGTTGAGGCTGCGGTGGGCAAAATCGTGCCACTGCACTCCAGCCTGGGTGAAAGAGTGAGACTCAGACTCAGAATAAAAAAGGAGAAAGAAAGAAAGTCTCTTGATGCAGTCATTCCTTGGTGGTCCTCTCAGGGTGGAAATAGTGCCAGGCATGGTCTAATAAGGCCCCTCAGCCACTGTGGCTCACCCTTCAGTTGACAAAGAACTCCTTCAGGGAGGGCAAAGGAGGCCCCCTGCAAAGTGCTGCCCTTGCCTTCCACAGGACCAAGAAGACTCAATGATCGAGGCCTCCTGGTGGGCAACCCAGATGAGTGGAGCCAGGGGCCTCCTTCAGAGGAAGAGGAAGCTCCTCAGACGGACCGGACCGGTGGTCCCCGTAGTGGCAGTCAGAAGTCAATGACAGGAAGCCAAGGTCACACAGGAGAGTGCCCTTTATTTTTTATTTTTGAAGTAAGAACTATTTTGCTTTCATTTTAAAAGCCTCAAGGCCCACGAACAGTTACCGACCTGTGCTACAGGCTTCAGTGACTGCTTGGTGACAAGAGCCCAGCCTTGCTGATGTAGGGCCCTTCAAAACCAAGTGTTGGTCAGAGTCCAGTTTTGCAGGAATCCAGGAGAAGAAGGTGGGCTTTTCTTAGCACCACCTGCAATGCTTCATGACGCTAAATTCCTTAAATTCTGTAATGTCAAGATGTCATGGTTTTCTCCCAAGATTACTGAGACTTCCCAGACCCCTGACACCTGAACAGATTTGAGCCTCATCCTGGCTTCCCCACACACTTCAAATCCCTCTCCTTTGGAAATGTCCCCCCTACCCGCCCCACCCCCAGGTTTGAGGAGCAAGGGATGGGGCTTCCCAACAAGGGGGAAGTGGCGTCACAGCCTTTATGGCTGGATCAAGGTAAATGCCAATCATTCCAGGGACCCCAGAACCCATTCATGGACCTTCTGACTTAATGGCTACTTAACTGCGAATTAAAAGGAAAGAGGGGAAGGGCTCAGAGCTCCCACACCTCCCACAGCTGACTCTCATTGGGCACGTGATGCCCAGATATTCACTTCTTATTCAGAAAGACAAGAGGGTAAGGAGACAGATAAAGAAAAAGAGGAGGGTATTGCTAGCAAGAAGTAGAGCCCTGGCAAAGGTGAGAAGCAAGTGGAAGCAAAATACAGGAGAGGAGATGATAGAAATACAACCTGGTATTGCTGGGAGGTGGCCTTAGGGACAAGAAGAACGGAAATATGGCTGAGCAGGCAGCAAAATCAGCACACAGACAGCCTTTTTACAAAAATTGTGGTAAGATATACATAACATAAAATTTACCATTAAGTACAATCACAATGCTGTGCAACCATTGGGGCAGGGTAGCTAGCACAGCTTAGACATAGATAGATGAATTTCTTGCAGGCAGTTCTAAATTAAAATAGGGTAAGCATTCAGATATCTTTCTTTTTTTTTTTTTTTGAGTTGGAGTCTCACTCTGTCGCCCAGACTGGAGTGCAGTGGCTGCTCCCGGCCACCACAGCCTCGACCTGCTGGGGTCTGGTGATCCTTCCGCCTCAGCCTTCCAAGTAGCTGGAGCTACAGGCACGCGCTACCACGCCCGGCTAATTTTTTTATTTATTGTAGAGATGAAGTCTCGCCAAGTTGCCCAGGTGGGACTCGAACCCGCGGGCTCAGGCAATCCACTCACCTCAGCCTCCCAAGGCGCAGGATTACAGGCTGAGCCACCGAGCCCAGCTCAGATATCTTTCTTAAGGTAAATGACCTTTACCCGACCGACCAGGCAACTACTTGTGTGTTGGATCACGGAACTATCAGTGCAGTAAATCACAGAAACAATAAGAAATTACCAAAAACAGACATGATGTTCCAAAAAAAGTAGCCCAAATCTAATTAGGCAATACCTTTCATTATTTAGAAAGTCATTGTGATCTTAAAAGGTTGAGAGATGGTAATCAAAACTCGTGACCAGTTACCTGCAGCCCTCTGCTCATGGAAGTTTCCTTAATCATCATTGTAAAATTATAGAAGCTTCTTGTCAAATAGAAGCTTCTTGTCAAAGGAAAGTATGTGGCTTTCTCTTAAGACATCCATTCTCTCTCTTGAATGTGCCTTTTCTTTCTAATAAATCTTTTCTTAAACTCTACTTTGGACTTGTTCTGATTCTTTTCAAGAACCCTATAGTTCTTTTCAAGAACAACTATACCCTGTGCCACCCAGCATCACCATCACCACAATTCATCTCCAGAACTTTTTCATCTTCCCAAACAGAAATTTTGTACCCAGTACACACTAAACTCCCTATCTCCATCCCAGCCCTTGGCAAGACAGTGTCTACTTCATGTCTGCAAGTCTTTATTTACAATAACTAGTTGTTTTTTGTTGTTTTTCTAACTCAGAAGGCACACAGAATCATAAAGTTTAGCTGTCCCATTTTATTCAGCCACAACACAGAAAGCACAAAGGGCAGTCCCAGAACTGCAAATTTGCAAGGACTGAAATAGCAGACGCTATTTGTTATTTATTTAGGGTTGACTATTTTAGCCTGAAATGTTTGGCTTATGCTCTTAAGAAAAATACATCTCTTTAGGCTCTTTCCTCTAATTTTGCCAAACTGAACTCCAGGAGAAGAGTGAATAAGAATCACAAATCGGGAGTGTAACAACTATTCTGTTGCATTATACAAATGGAAGACTTGGGGATTTGGCGATTTGCCTAGTATAAAATGGTTGTTTGCCAAATGGCATTGTGAAAAAAAAATGCTGACCCAGGCATCATTACTTAGTTCAAATGACCAAAAAATATTTTATAATAGGTTAACTTTTAAGAGACAGTTAACATTGATATTATGCATATTTTGTATGTCAAATTAATAGTTCAAGAGTTTATAAAACAAGAGCATGCATTATTATCTCTAAGAATACTATGTATAAGATAAACCTTAAGTTATTGTTATGGCATTTCAGATGAAAGCAGTCTTATATACAAAACCAATTCAGTTTTCTGCATTTTTCAGGTTTCAATTTAAAGAAATTTAAGAGATTACTGAGAAAAAAATTGGTCCATTAGAGACTGATAAAAAAGATCGGTTTGTGAGATTTAAAATATTTTATTTTTTAAAAGTCCAGAATATATAGCTTTCTGTATAAAGAAAACTAGCAAACTTCTGGATGGTCATATTTGATCATATTACATGATTGAGAATAAAGCTATGTTTTTTATTTCCTTCTACTTAAATCATTCCTTTGACAGCATTAATATACAAAAGTCAATGATTTTCCTATATATCAGCAATGAACAAGTGGAATTTGAAATTAAAAACTCTTAGGTTAAAAATCCCAATGGGGCCTCCAAAATTTTACGTCAGACCTCACAGGGGTGTCTGTGATCCAGTGCTGTGTGAAAGATGCAAAGAATTGCACAGAAGTTAGACTAGAAAATATAGCTTATTTAAAAAGTAAAGTAGAGAGAGAAGAGAGAGGAGATTCACCTCCCCAAGGTAGGGGAGGAGGTCAAGGCTAGGAAACATGGCGGTCATAGCCAAAAAGTCACACGGACACACCAGAGTTTAACAAAGCAATGGCGACTGCTGTTTGAAGCTGAATGCCTTTTACACTTTCCCTTTGATGGGAGCGGGTCGTTAAGGTGATTGGGTGGTAGTCTGCTTCATGCCATCAGGGAGGGAAGGTAAGCGCAGGTACTGACCTCAGGTGATGAACAGCAGGCAAAAGGGTAGTTTAATCACATGATTGCTGCCGTGGTGATGGGGTCTGTCTGTGTCATGAAGGTCACGAAGGGCTGATTAGGTTAACTTGGGTTTTATGGATGGAAGCAAATACTTGAAATAGAAAAAGCTAATTAGCCGGGCTCGGTGGCTCAGCCTGTAATTCCGCGCTTTGGGAGGCCGAGGTGAATGGATTGCCTGAGACCGCAGGTTCGAGACCCGCCTGGGCAACTTGGCGAGACCTCATCTCTACAATAAAAATTTTAAAAACTAGCCGGGCTTGGTAGCGCCTGTCGTTCCGGCTACTTGGAAGGCGGAGGCGGAAGGATTGCCGGAGCCCAGCAGGTCGAGGCTGCAGTGGCTGGAAGCAGCCACTGCACTCCAGTCAGGGTGACAGAGTGAGACTCCAACTAAAAAAAAAAAAAAAAAAAGAAAAGAAAAAGAAAAAGCTAATTAGTACAAAACAATCTGGGGAAGGGGTTTAAAACAATTATTAAAAGCTATCTCTGAGAAACCAGCTCTGTGTTTGGCTAGTGATTAGGGGGTAAATTAGTGAACTGCTAGAAAAACATGACGAAGTTAAACAATGTTAAAATGACTGCTCATTGGGTATACTGACTCCATGTTAAGTCCTATCATTTATATTAGCATGCAAAAAATGACATACTTAGGTCTACATGCACTTAGGTCTAAATGCAACAAAATATGTACAAGATCTGCATGAGGAAAACCACAAACTCTGATAAAAAGAAATAAAAAACTAAACAAATGGAGTGATATCCCATGTTTTTGGACAGGGAGACTTTATATTGTTAAGATATCTGTTCTTTTCAACTTGATCTATATATTCAGTGCAATGTCATTCCACACTTCAGCAAGTTATTTTGTGGATATCAACAAACTCATTCTGAAGTTTATAGGTGAGGCAAAAGACCCAGAATAGCAACGCAACATTGAAGGAGAAGAACAAAATTGGAGAGCTGGCCCTACCTGACTTTAAGACATACCGTTAAAGCTACAGTAATCAAGACAGTGAGGTATCAGTGAAAGAATAAACAGACAAATGGAACAGAACAGAGATCCCAGAACAGACCCATATCAACAATCAAGTGATCCTTTAAAAATGGAGCAAAAGCAATATAAGGTAGCAAAGGACTATGGTTTGGAGACTTGGCAAGGCCAAGTCTCATGTAGGAATTTGATCCAATGATGGAGGTGAGACCTGGTAGGAGGTGTTTGCATTGCTTGAGGGACGACCAACCTGCATGTTTGGGTCATGGGAGTGGATCCCTCATGAATGACTTGGTGCTGTCCTTGAGGTAATGAAAGAGAGCTTGCTCTATTAGCTGCCATGAATACACAATGGAATATTATGCAGCCATAAAGAAGGACAAAACATATGAACGTCACAGTAACTTGGATGAATTTAGAGTCTATCATACTCAGTGATCTATCACAGAATCAAAGAACAGAGTGCCATATGTTCTCACGCATAAGCGGACCTTGAGCAACTATCATAATACTATAAGAAAGGGATTGGCAGTATGGGAAACTGCCAGGGGAGGTGAGGGGTGGGATTGGCAGTAGTGGAAAACCGCCAGGGGAGGGAGACACATATCATCAACAAAGGTAGCTGAATAATGAACATTTGCATACCTAAATCCGAATTATACCCCACATCTTTAAAATTAAAAATAAAAAAAATGAAAGAAAACAGCCTGGAACCTCACTCTCCTCTCTCTCCCTTCCTCTCTTGCCATGTGATGTCTGCTCCCCTTGGCCTTTAGCCATGAGAGGAAGCAATTGAAGCCTCCCCAGATACAGGTGACAGTGCCATGCTTCTTGAACAACCTGCAGAACTGCGAGCTAAATAAACCTCCCTTTTCTTTATAAATTACCCAACCTCATGCATTCCCTTATAGCAACACAGATGGACAAAGACACAAAAATAGTCTCTTCAACAAATGGTGATGGAACAACTGGACATCCACATGTCAAAAAAAAAAAAGAATCTAGACACAAACTTCACAACGCTCACAAAAATTAACTCAAAGTAGATCATCGACCTAAATGTAAAATTCAAAACTATAAAACTCCTAGAAGATAAAAAGAAGCCTAGATGAGTTTGGGTATGACAATAACTTTTTAGATATAACACCAAAGGCCTGCTTGATCCATGAAAGAAATCATTGATAAGCTGGGCTTAATTAAAATGACAAATTTCTGCTTTGCGTGTGTGGGGCAGGAGGTACATGGGAAACGCCTGTGTCTTCCTCTCAAGTTTTTCTGTGAACCTAAAACGTCTCTAAAAAACAATAGTCTTTAATTAAAATTTTTAAAGAAAAAAATTGAGACAAATGAATTGACAAATTCCTAAAAAAAAAAAAGAACAAAGTAAATCATTTGTCAAAATAGTTATTGAACAATGCAAAACTAGCCCAAATCTGAAATTTATAGATTAAAAATATGATTCTAAGAAAGAAGTTTTGGAATAGATACACAATTTCTTTAGGTCCAAGAATGGCCATGTGCACTAATTCCTGCCACAGAAGTTGTTGAAGATGTTAATGCTGTGAAAGAAAAAAGTTGGGGGGAAAACACCCCACAAGAAAGAGAATTTGACTTTTAGAGGCCATAAACCACAGATTGATGTCAAATGGACTTTAAAAAATGTGAATGCTGCAAAAAAAAAAAAAAAAAAGACAACCAAAACACACACACACACACACACACACACACACAATGGGAGAAGACAGAGTTAAGGCATGTTGAGAGAGAGAGGAGACAGGAGAGAGGAAACCAGAGAGAGAGGGAGGGAGAGAGAGGAGAGAAAAAAGGGGGGCGGGGCGGGGGAAGACGGGAAAGAGAGGAGAGAGAGAGGGAGGAGAGAGAGAGAAGACAGAAAGAGATCGAGTTGGTAGAGAGCGGGTAGACCGAGGGGGGAAAGAGAGAGAGCACGCGCGCTAGCTTTTGGCTTATTAAAATATTGTACACTATTTTAAAGAGAGGATTTCAAAGCATCTGGAAAGTACTCTTATCGTTGTAAATCCTGCATGGCCAGTTCGGTCCCAAGTATCATTCCGGTGTTGACCAGGGACAATACAGCCGCCTCTCTGGGACTGAGACCGTGGGGTCCTCTTCTCGGACGCTCGAGGGTACCCCAGGTTCTGTGCTGCTCTAGGTACCAACAAGGCTCGGTCTGGAGGGAAGGGGCCACAGCGTTTGCGCTGCTCATGGCTCGAGGACCCGTCCAGCTCGCGCTTGCTGATGCCCTGCGCGTGCCGGCTTACGACACGGGCGGCGCCGCGGCTTCCGCGTGGACCCTCGCGTCCTCCCACCCCCACGACGTTGCCCGTCTTCGAATCGTCCGGCGACTGGGGGACGCGAACGCCTGTCCCGGGCTTTCGTCCTGGCTCTGCTCAAACC
>NW_007255592.1:58008-77695 GCF_000164805.1 Carlito syrichta
CCCACCCTCCACGGTGACTCCCCCACTGCCGCCCGCGTGGAGCCGGGCTCGTGTCACGCGTGGCCACACTTGCGAGGAGTCGGCGGCTGTTTATTAAAGTAGTAAATATTTAATATGCACATTAATTAATAACAGTTGATTCGTATTTAATAGTAAATATTTAAATATTAAATAAACCTTTGTGAGGTTTTTTTTTTTTTTTATAGATCTTAGACCCAACATTATCTTTAGTCTTTAAAGAGTATTATGGGGAGTAGTTTCTGTTTGTTGAAAATCCATACCAATACTGAGACTCACTTAATTTTTGGTGTGCTATTGGCAAAAAGAAAATGGACGAATAACAATTAAAACAATAAAAACGTAAACCACACTGAGATAACACTTAACTCCAGGCAGGATGGCCCACATCAATAACTCAAAAAACGCCGGGCACGGTGGCTCAAGCCTGTGATCCCAGCACTTTGAGAGGTGAAGGCAGGAGGATTGCCTGAGCTCAGGGGTTTGAGACTAGCCTGGGCAACTTGTTAAGACCTCATCTCTACAACAAATCAAAAAATAAAATAAAATAAGCCGGGCATGGTAGCATGCACCTGTAGCTCCAGCTACTTGGAAGACTGAGGCAGAGCATGCCACTGCACTCTAGCCTGGGCAACTGAATAAGACTCCAATTCAAAAAAAAAAAAGATCCAAAAAACAACAGATACTGGAGAGGATGTGGCGAAAAGGGAACAGTTCTACACTGTTGGTGGGAGTGTAAACTAGTACAACCTCTGTGGAAAACAGTTTAGCAATTCCTAAAAGATCTAAAAATCGCCCTCTCATAGGACTCCGCAAGCCCCCTACTGGGAATATACATGGAGGAACTCAAATCACTCTATGAAAAAGATACCTGCACATGCATGTTTATTGCAGCATTGTTCACAATAGCAAAAATATGGAACCAACCGTGCTGCCCATTGAAAAAGGACTGGATTTTTAAAATGTGATACATGTACACGATGGAATATTATGCAGCCATAAAGAAGAACAAAATTATGAACTTCACAGCAACTTGGATAGGCTTAGAGTCTATAATACTGAGTGATTTATCACAGAAACAAAGAACTGAGTATCACATGTTCTCACTCATAAATGGACCTTGAACAATTATAGTAATACTAGAAGAAAAGTATTGTCAGTAGTGGGAAATTGCCAGGGTGGGGGGTGGGATTGGCAGTAGTGGGATTCTGCCAGGGGGAGCACACCTCATCAACAAGGGTACCTACATAATGAACATTTGTATACCTAACCTTGAATTAAAATTAAAAATTAAAAAAAGAATAAAAACACTTACAAACACATGAGTGTCTGTAAGTGAGGGATCTGGGGAATGGGGAACAGGTACTGGTGGGCTACTGGTGGGTGCCGATCCGTGTAAGCTTTCAGGATGGGAATCTTGCAAAGGCGTCGATGTTCTTTGTGGATTTGTGTACTCACCTGTTTTGGACAGAAGATGCTAGATTATGCTGCAGGAACAAATACCCAAGATCTCAGTGAGTTAATTGAATGAAGCCTTTTTCTTGCTTATGTTAAATGCATATGGGAAGGAGGGGCCTTTATGGCTGTATGCCTAGTCCTCTCTAAGGGACGCGGGCTGACACAGACCCCTCATCTGGTACACTGGCCAGCAACAAGGCAGGAATGGCGCACATTACTCTTTGACTTCTGCCTGGCAGTGATATGTCACTTTCACTCCCATTCTTTGGTCAAAGCAAATCACACGTTCACACCTAGCCTCAATGATGTGGGAAGGTCAGACTCCATCATGAGCCCAAAGAGGAAGAAAGGGAACGTTTGCCACCAGCCCCGATGGCCAGCTCATCATCCGGCATCGTGCTCTGTGAAGGTCTGAGCCAATAAATAAGCTAAGGGAAAGGGAAGAGGTATATGGTCATTGGAAAGAAGCCACATTTGTCATTTCTCCTATCCTGTCTCCTTAAAAGGGACACACATGGCAGAATTTTGCATCAGTACTCGGCCCACAGAGGCATGAGTAGGTCTGGGCACAGATGCCCAGTAGCCAGCATGTACCTCAGCCTACTTACCTCCCAACTGCCTCCTGGCCAATGAACTTTCAAAAGCTTCCATGGAAAGTTGAGAACTGAGGAAAAGATTCACATGGGACTTCCTGTTTGCAAGATATTGCTTACATTCGTTATTTTTGAATTTTCATAGTTACTGTTATGTTGCACTATATCACCAATTCACAAAAATAGATCAACTCAAAAGAGATTCTTCAAAATGTAGTGACAAAAATGGCAGCATAAATCCTCAAAAGGGCACTGTAAACATAATGAGGAAATAGTTCTCCAGTGTAACTATGAACTATGAAACTGCATATTCAAGGACAAAGAAATTATTGGGTAATGACTTTACACACGCAGCCATAAATGACAAATGTATAAGTTCAATGAAGAATACTTGAAATTTTCATTTATTGGACCAGCAGTCCATCTGCCCCTAGTCCTCAATATGTTACTGTTATGATTAAAACTTTGACGAATAGCAGTCTGAGGCCATAAAAATGGTTTTTATTATCTTCAAAAAAAAAAAAAGCAACCAGTCCAGTTTTTCCAGAACAAGCAGAAAATGACACTTTCTAATGTAAGATTGATTGTTCTTGTTACTGAGGGTGCAGGGAAGACTGAAGCTACAGAGACATCATTCTAAGTCGCTGTCCTCTTCAAAAATGCATGTAGATGTCAGCCATATGATTGCCAAGAAGCCCGTAAACCAGCTGCAAAGATAATAAGGACTCTGCTTGAAGAGAGCGCCAAAAGGATATTGACAAAACTCCTCTATCAGATAACACTGTTGGAAGCCGCTCAATGTCAAGAGCACACAAAGCAGAAAAGCAAGCGCTAGTGTATGCACATGGTAACCAACCCTTTGCTCAAGCCAAAACCGCACATGTGCGGGGCAGAAGGCAGCCCTTTGGTTTATGTGGAGTTCAAACATGAGGGGAAAATGCTGCCTGGCTTGTCATCTTGTTTTTCGTGCCAAAATATGATAAGAGGCTTTTCATTTATAGATTATTGACTTGGTGAGTCACGTGCTAGAAATGGCACTTCGGGACCTGTGCCAGCATTGAAGCAGCCGCCAGCGCTCAAGGAAGAGCTTTGCTCTGCGGAAAAAAAAGGCATTTCCTCGTGCAGCTTTATTCACAGAAAAGGGGGAATGGCCAACAAAATCTGGGTGGACCTTGATTCAGGGTTGAAGGAAGTAATAAAAAACCCAAACTTCATCCGATCCTGGCTGAGTGCAATGCACATCTATTCTGAACGCTGTGAGAAGACACAGGTAGCAGCAGGGCAGCACGCTTCCAGGCGAGGATGACAGAAACCCAATTCCAAAGTGGATTAAACAATAAATGGAAACAATTGGAGCATTTGTGATGTCAGGGCTCTGGCTCTGGCTCGCTGCAGGTGCCCTGGCTCTGTCTCCTCCTTGGGCTGGCTTGCTTTCTTTCTTATGAGAGAAAAAATGGTTACAGCAGGGCCAAGCCTACAGTGAACCCCACCCCATCCCGGATCCACCGAGAGTCTCTATGTCCCAGAATTCCCAGGAAAGGCCTGAGATTCACACAGATTAGACTGGCTTAGGTCACATGCCCACTTCTGAACCAATCACAGTGTGACTGGAGGTGGACCCCACTGATGGCTCCACCCCAACCCTAAAGGCAAAACACAAGCAAAGCTGCAGCAAGAGGGAAAAAGGAAAGAGAGGGAAGAAGATCTCACTGATATGAAACCATTATTAATATTTAAAACACTGCCTTATCTTTTCATTTAAAATCTTTGATGACCTATGAGTGAGCTAACTGCCCGTGAAGCCATCTGTGGTGTGAAAACATTGAGAAACGGTGCCTGTCTTAAGAGAATGCCTTGAGAAGCTTCTAATACCTAACAAATATCTCTTACAAGTCCACGTTCTCCTATCAACCACTTAGCAATTATTATAAATAAATACCCCTAATAAATTAATGCCCCTGATAAAACTCTCCTTCATCCCTTCCCCTCATAGGGAATGGAGTAATGACAAGGAGAGAGCTGGGAGGGCCAGACTTCTGCTGTGATGTCTTTCTGGGTGTCAGCTGTGCCATTGACCTGAGTTCTGTGTGGACCAGAAACAAGCCCAGTGCTTTGAGATGGCAGTGGGGATGAGCACCAGCGCCGCAATATCTGTGTTGCCTGCTGTCCTCACCAAGGCAGCCCTCACCCTGCCTAATCCTCTCTAGTTCTGCTTCTCCTTCTTCAGTTTTTTCATCCCACCCCCTCATCAGTCTTGTCCCTCTATTTGTACAAGGACCCTATGCCTGTCCCCAAAATGGCACTCCAGGTCTCCTTGACCTTCCAGGTCCAACAGCAAAGGCTAACCTCTCAATTCTAAATCTCCAGAAGAATCTGAATGGTGCTGCTGGCATCAGGTGTCTACTCTTGGCCCAATCTGCCATGAACGACTGCAGGACCCACCAGTGTGTGTAGGAGGGAAGATTGAAGCAAAGGGACACTGGTTCCATATGGGCTTTAAAGTGTATCTATACATCCTTTGTAAGACATCCTGACATCCTCCAAATGTACCTTGTGAAGACAGTTCATAATGGCAACACAGCCCAGGCTGAGCAATGGGTAAAGAGTAGCAAAAGGAGACCAACTAGGAGTAGCAAAAGCCCTAATAGACTAGGAAAAAAACTCCATTCCCTGGTGATGTGAGGAGAAAGCTGGCCTGACACGGCTCCAGCACTGGCAGCACTTCTGGATCCTGATTGAAGTCTGTATGGCTGCCAAGCAGCATCATCCAGAAACTGAAGGAAACCACCTGCCTATAGCTAGGACCAAGCCTCGCACCACATCACCTGAGCTGTATCTTGTTCTCCTGCCAGATCCGTCTCTATGGGCTCTCCTTATGACATCTTCTGTTGTTGGAAGTCATTCATTACTTTTGCTGTACCAAACTGGACATGAATGAGGCATTGAAACAAGGGAAAACCCTGGTCCCTATTGAGAATTGAGCTTCATCCTTTCTCCTCCCCAACCTAGACCTAAACTCCTGCCTCGAAACCCTGATCAGCAATAGTTGTCATCACAAAGTCAACTCTCTAACCTTCTAACATGACCTCCAGGCATTAACCAAGATGCTTATCTGGACTGCAAGTCCATTTTCCCTTTATGAACATTATATCTGTCTTCTTGCATAAGAAGGAAATTTCCCATGATGGTGAGAAAAAGGTGGTTTTGCAAGACCTGCGTTCAAACCCTAAACTCACACAACAGAGCTGTGGGGTCTCACTCTGGAGGCTCACTTCTGTGAGCCTGATTCTTGACTGAGAACTTTGTGATAAATCCCTCATGGAGATCAAAGAACCTAACATCAAAGGCCTAATACATAGTTGAACTTCCCTAGAGGTAGGATGAAAGCAAAACTTATTTTGAATACAGAATATGATGGGGGACCCCAAAACATCAGAATGATCTTTTGGAGGGCAGGCCCCTTTTAGTAACAACTTCCCCTACTAGGTAAATGTTCTAGAAACCCATCAGCATCAGTATATCAGTTAACACTGTCGTGAAAAGCTGCATTGCAGAAGAAACGTCCCAAGTTGTGGCAAACAGGTGACTGATCCTTCTGCCATGAAAACACACCTGCCCACACTGCTCTAAGTGTTCAGCAGTTTTTTGACCAAAAGCAGCATGACCCCATGCTCCACCCTCCCTATTCATGCAATCTCTCCCCAAATTACTTTTGTTTGTTTCCCTGCATGAAAAAAGTCCTCAAAAGGAACCATTTTGCTGATGTGGAAGATGTGAAACCAAAAGCGGCAGAAGCACTAAAAAACATGAAAATTGATGAATTCAAAAACTGTTTTGAGCAGTGGAGAAAGTATCTCAATAGGTGTATTGCATCAAACAGAAAGTACTTTGAAGGTAACTGAAGTTTAAACATGGAAGAATAAATACACAATTTTTTTTTTTAGTTGGGGTCTCACTCTTGTCGCTCAGGCTAGAGTACGGTGGCACGTTTATGACCTCTGCAGCCTTGACCTACTGGGCCTAGGCGATCCTTCTGCCTCAACCTTCCAAGTAGCTGGAACTACAGGCATACGCCACAATGTCCTGCTAGTTTTTGTGATTTATTGTAGAGATGAGGTCTCACCAAGTTGCCAAGGCTCAGGCAATCCTCTGGCCTTGGCCTCTCAAAGTGCTGGGATTACAGACTGAACCACCATGCCTGGCCAAATACACAATGTTTTATAAATAAATTCCATTTGGGGGGATCCCACCTTATACATAATTTTATTGCACTTTGCAGAATTGCATTTTGTACAAATTGAAGGTTTGTGGCAACCCTGTGTGAAGTAACTGTGTTGGTGCCATTTTTCCAACAGCATGTGTTCACTGCCATCTTCTGTATCACATTTTGGTAATTCTTGCAATATCTCAAACTTTTTCATTTTTATTATATTTGTTATAATGACCTGTGATCAGTTTAATCTTTGATGTTACTATTGTAATTGTTTTGGGATACCATGAATCGCGCCCATATAAGATGGTGAATTTAACAACTCTGTGGATTCTGACAGCTCCACCAACCAGCTGTTCCCCATCTCTCTCCCCTTCCTCAGGCCTCCCTCTTCCCTGAGGCAACAATATCCAGTTTAGACCAATTAATAACTCTAAAATGGCCTCTAAGTGTTCAAGTGAAAAGAAGTGTAGCACATTCCTCATTTTAAATCAAAGGTTAGAAAGGATTGAGTTTAGTGAGGAAAGGTATGTCAAAAGTGAAACTGGCTGAAGGCTAGGCCTCTTTCACCAAAAGCAGCCACGTTGTGAATGCAAAGAAAAAGTTAATAAATTAAAAGTGCTACTCCTAGGAACACATGAATGGCAAGAAAATGAAACAGGCTTACTGCTGATATGGGGAAAATTTGAGTGGTCTGGATAGAAGACCAAACCAGCCACAACATTCCCTTAAATCAAAGCCAAATCCAGAGCAAGGCCCTAACTCTCTTCAATTCCATGAAGGCTGAGAGAAGTGAGGAAGCTACAGAAGAAAATTTTGAATCAAATAGAGATTGGTTCATGATGTTTAAGGAAAGAAACCGTCTCCATAACATAAAAGTGCCGAGTGAAGGCACAAGTGCTGATAAAAAAGCTATAGCAAGTTCTCCAGAAGATCTAGCTAAGATCATTGATGAGAGTGGCTATAATAAGAGACATATTTTCAATGCCATCTTCTATCAGAATACTATCTTCCATAACTGGAGAGAAGTCAATGCCTAGCTTCAAAGCTTCAAGGACAAGATGACTTCTTCGTCAGAAGCTAATGCAGCTGGTGACTTTAAGTTGAAGTGAATGTTCATTTACTATTTCAAAAACCTTAGGACCCTTAAGAATTATGCTAAATCTACTCTGCCTGTGCTCCAACCATGATGAAAGCACATCTTTTTGCTTCATGTTTTACTGCATATGTTAATCTCACTGTTGATATCTACTGCTCAAAAAAAAATCTTTAAAAATATTACTGCTCATTGACAATGTACCTACTCACCCAAAAGCCCTGATGGAGATGTATATGGAGACAAATATTGTTTTATTTTTAGAGGGTTGGGTGAGAAAGTAGGAATTTATTGAGAAGACAAGAAAGCTCCTCGCAGCAGGAGGGGTCCCGAAGTGTTGCCCAATTACTGTTGTTTTCAGGTCTTCTAACACAACACCCATTGTGATCAAGAAGTAACTTCAATTTTCAAGTCTTTTTATTAAGAAATACATTTTGTAAGGCTATAGCTGCCATAGATAGTGATTCCTCTGATGGATCTGAGCAATGTAAATTGAAACCTTTTGAAAAGGATTTACCATTCTAGATGCCATCAGGAACATTCATGATTCATGGGAGGACGTCAACATATCAACATATCAGGAGTTTGAAAGAAGTTGATTCTAACCCTCATGTATAACTTTGAGAGGATCAAGAACTTATGGGATGAATCTCACCACACTGGAGATGTGGTAGAAACAGAAAGATAATTAAAATTAAAAGTGGAGCCCCAAGATGTGACTGGATTGCTGCAATCTAATGATAAAATTTGAACAGATGAGGAGTTGCTTCTTATGCGTGAGCAGAGAAAGTGGTTTCTTGAGATGGAATCTACTCCTGGTGAAGATGCTGTGAACCTTGTTGAAATGACAACAAAGAATTTAAACTATTACATAAACTTCATTGATAAAGCAGTGGCAAGATTTGAGAGGGTTGATTTCAATTATGAAAAATTGTCTGCTGTAGGTAAAATGCTATCAAACAGCATCACATGCTACAGAGAAATCTTTCATGAGAGGAAGAATCAATCAATGTGGCAAACTTCAGCCTTCAGCAACCATCACCCTGATTAGTCAGCAGCCATCTACATCGAGGCAAGACCCTCCACCAGCAAAAAGATTACAATCCACTGAAAGCTAGATGACTGTTAACATTTTTTAGCAACAAAGTATTTTTAAATTAAGGTATATACATTTTTTAGACATAATGTTTATTGCACACTTAATAGACTACAGTATAGTGTAAACAACTTCTATATGTACTGGGAAACCAGAAAAGGTGACTCATTGTATTGTGATATTTACTTTACTGTAGTGATCTGGAGCTGAATATCTTCACCACAATATCTTCAAGGTGTGCCTGTACTTAATCTAGGTTCTTTATCAGTTCAACCAACACTTACTGAACACCTACCATCTACACTGGCAAGATGACAAGGGAATCCAACATGGACCCTGAACTCCAAGAATTCGCGGTCCCATGTCTCCATTCCCTTCTATGAACTCACCACAAGAGGGAAATGGTGTAGTGGAGTCATGTGCCTCCCAACTTCTCAGAGGTCTTTGACCAAAAAAAAGAAAAAGCTCCATTTTCTTCTCTCTGGAATTGTCTCACCAGTAGAATTTTCCAGCCGTTTTCCCCTCTACTCTCTATCTCTTACATCCTTGCTCAGTTGGTTCCCAATTTCTGGATGATGATGGACAGGAGTCACCACTGCTCCAGTGAAAAGTGGAATGGAGACCAGCAGCTGTGGTTCAGGACCATGAACAGCGCCAACAGGTGCGTCCTATTAGTCCAAGGTCCTATTGCCCCTGTACGAAAGCCAGTCTAAGGGCAGAGCCTCCTACCTCTTGTAGGTTTGGCTGTTGCTGCTAGAGTAACAGGATTTTCACCAGATCTCATGTTGTGACCTGTTATGACCCTCCCCTCTAGGCTTCAAGATGGGTCTGAGAATCAAAACAACCCAGGAAGACTTTGATTTGGAGGGGGGAAAGAGGTACTCTCACAGTTGGCTTCCCGGGAAAGCAGATGTAAAGGGACTGGGATATGCAGATCTACTTAAGAGCAATTTTGAAACCAAGTCACATGATACTTTCATGCGTTAAGGCTCTAAAGTCGGTTAATTAATGACATTCAGGTGGAAGACTTCACAGAGAAAGGGTGCCCTGGCCAGGAAAGCCCAGGGCCAAACCCAAAGCATGTCTGGTCATGCTCTGCTGGCCCATCTGTGGCACCTCAAAGTATTGACCCTCCCTTCCTTGAGACTGCATTTACAGCAGTGTGCAGTCATCCTTGCCTTCTCATAGCAAAACTCTTCTACTGTCACTTCTTCTCCCATCTACCTCCTCACTCAAGGACACGAACAACACAAAACCTGGGCCACTCTGTTTGCTTTCTCTCGATGGGCCCCTCTTTTCCTTCTGTCTTAAGCCTCAGGTTTCACCTTCCTACCTTTGCCTCCAAAACATGCTTTGCCAACCCAGATTCCTGGAAAAATATACGATCTTTGAAAAGAAAATCTTCCAGGCTTCCAGGCAGAAAAAACAACTTGAAAGAATGGAGTCTTATCATACAGGATACAGTTTAGGCTTTGGGTCTGAAACCAGTATATGGCACTTTCTCTCCCATTGCCAGAATATATGGGTCTAGGCACCAAAGGGTTGAAGTGGGAGTGGCTTCTCACTGCACATCTGATGATCTGCTTGCAGAAGGTTTTCTTCCCGTCTCCACAGCTCTGAGCTCCGCAGGCTGGAGATCACGGCTTCCAAGAAAAGAATGCTTCCACCAGAGGACACAGCTGCAGCTCTGTTGAATTGGATGTTATGACTGCTGCCGGCCATTTGGGGTCTTCACACTACTGAACCAAAGGAAAAAAGGGTTACTCCCTTGCCTGGAGTGACTGATCCCCATTACAAGGAGAAGTTGTATTGCTGTTGCATGGCAGATGCAAGGAGGATTGCATCTGAAACCCAGAGGGTGTCCTGGAGTGCCCCTTAGATTTCTATGTCCAATCATAAAAATTAATGGAAAATTACAGCAATAAAAAAGGCAGGACTCCCAAAGATTCAGAGACTTCAGGAATGAGAATTTAGGACACCCCCTCAAGTAAAGGGTCCTTTCCAGTTGAGAGCAAAAGATATGAACAATTAAGACTGGAAGACAGAATTTAAAATGTCAACTATAGCCACATGACCAGTTACAGAAACAAAGACTAGCAGTTGTGACTATTTTACTCCTTGTTTGCACACTTTCTCTCTCTCTCCTCTCTCTCTCTCTCTCTCTCTCTCTCTGTGTGTGTGTGTGTGTGTGTGAGAGAGAGAGAGAGAGAGAGAGAGAGAGAGAGTAGCAGAATATTCGGGTAGCACTGTGACTGACTTTGACAGGTTATTAACATTGCCCAGAGACGAATACAATGGCCATTGAGATTTTGCATCTCCTCACTTTGGAGAGACACTGAGATTGTCTTCATTTGCATGAAGAATGGTTGCATCCTGCTAAGTGCAAACGTATGTTGTTGTTTTTTGTAGTCTGAAAGTCAAGTGTGTGTATACAAATGCTGAGAAGCCAGAAAGGTGGACAGCGCTGTTGTCTCTCATTTCTAAACCCTCCATTCTGTCCTCTGCCTTGTGATCCTGGAGCTGAGACTCCAAACCACATCCAACTTTGCCACCTGTGCCGCTGGACTCTGCCAGTAGAGAATGCTTGAGAAACTATAGAAGGCCAGGGAGGAAGCAGGGACTGGCTACTTTTCATCCACTTCCTCCTTTGCTCCTGTCTACTTGCTCTCCCTATGTGGGTCACCTAGCTTCCCCACCCAGGAATAGCCCTCACCCCTGCAGACCCCACTGCATCAGGTCTACAGTCTTCCTGACACCTGTACAACTAGCCCCCTCACACCTCAGAGACACTGGCACTAGCCTGAGCTTCCTCCTCAGAAGTAGGGGTCCCAACTCCTCCAAGCCATGGGACCCTGGCATCAGCCCACCAGGACCCCTTCCTAAGAGGCCTGCCTTCCTGGGGCTCCTCTTCTAAGTCACTGTGTTTTAGTAAATCTAACTTCTTCCCTTTGTTTCCCCAGCCCTAGGAGTGTTCGCTGCATCCTGAAGTTACTACTTGCCTTGTCTTAGAATTATCTCTTTACCCTTCCAGTTATCTCGAGAGTACTTGTATAACTAGTTAGCTATACTTTCTATCCAATTATCTCTGCTCAAATAATTGGTATGGTTTTTATTTTCTGCCTAGACCCTGACTGATTCTCTCATTCTGCTCTCACTACTCGTTCCATGTATTTAATGATTGTAGAAATATTCATGTTTTCTACAACTTCTGGAGTCAATATTAGTAAGGTATGTTTTTCTTGGATTTTTTCCACTACAAACTTTAAAATATATTGGTGTAAATTTGCTCATGATATACCATTATTATCTTATGAATATCTACAACACTTGGAGTTAGAACATCCTTTTCTCATTCTTGATATTATTATTTGTACTTCCCTCTTTCTCTTGCTCAATCCCAGCAGACACTTATCAAGTTCATTCATATTTTTAAAGACCTAATTATTGTTTTTGTCAGTCTACTCTACTGTTCTTTCATTTTCTCCTTCATTAATTTCTACCTTTATTATTTCTGTCTTAGTCTGCTCAGGTTGTTAGAACAAAATACTATAAATTGGATAGCTTATATACAACAGGAATTTATTTATCACAGTCCAAGATCAAGGATCCAGCAAACTTATGTCTTGCAAGGGACTGCTTTCTGGTTTCCAAATGTTGCCTCCTAGCTGTGCCCTCACTTGGTGGAATGGGCAAAGGGTCCCTCTCAGACCTCTTTTATAAGGACACTAATCCCATTCAGGAAAACTCTACCCTCATGAACTGATCACCACCCAAGTGTTCTTCCTCCAAATATCATCACCTTGGGGTTAGTATTTTAACACATGAATTTGGGGGAGACACATATGTGTCAGTAGTCATTCCCTTCTGTCTTTGTCTTTGGGTTTGTTTTGCTGCGTTTTGGGGTTTTTTTTTCCTGAGTTCTTGAGCTCATTAATTCTTACTCTTCCTTATTTTCTAATGTATGAAATTAAGACTATAAACTTTTCTCTAAGTGTTATTTTAACTGGGTGCCACAAGTTTTAATATCTTTTAGCTTAACACTTCTAATTTGCATTATAATTTTATCTTTGACTAACAGATTATCTAAAAATGAACATTGTAATTTCCAAAGGTATTAATAACTTATTATTTTGCTGTTGATTTATAATGTATGCAATATAATCACAGAAGGTGATCCATATAATTTCAATCTTTGATATTTGTTGAGACTTGCTTTGTGGCACAATATATGTTCAATTTTCACAAATGTTCCAAGGAGCTTGAAATGCATGTGTTCTTCAATTCTCATGCAAAACAGTCTATAAATGGGCATTCAATCAAACTTGTTAACTACAGTGTTCAAATTTTTTACATTCTTACAAGATTTTTTCTGCTTGATCTATCAGTGATGGAAAGAATTATATTAGAATTTTCCACACTGGTGGTAAATTTGTCAAGTTCTTCTTGGGTGGATTTGTTTCCTTCCTTTTGTCAACTTTTGCTGTATTCATTTTAAGGCTATATTGTAAGATGAATACAACTTTTGAATTGGTTTGTTTTCTTGGTGATTTAAGTATTTTATCATGTGTACATACCCTCTCTGTCCTTAGTAATGAATTTTCTTTAAAAATATTATCTGATGTTAATATAATTTACACAGTATTTTGACACTTTTCCCCCACCTTTTTCTTTTCTTTTCTCTTTCTTTCTTTCTTTCTTTTTTTTTTTTTTTTTTTGAGTTGGAATCTCACTCTGTTGCCCAGGCTCTTGCACACTCACGGCCACTGCAGTCTCCACCTGCTGGGCTCAGGCAATCTTTCTGCCTCAGCCTTCCAAGCAGCTGGAATTACAGGCACGCACCACCACGCCCGGCTAATTTTTTGATTTATCGTTAGAGATGAGGTCTCGCCAGGTTGCTCAGGCTGGTCTCGAACCCCTGGGGTTAGTAATTCCTCTCACCTCTGCCTTGCAAAGTGCAGGGATTACAGGCATGAGCCACCACGTCCAGCTCACTATTTTATTTTCAACTTTTCTATGTTCTTTTACTTTTAATACTTCTCTTAGAAAGCTGAATGAGAAGAGGTAACCCATTTTGAAAGTCTCTGACTTTTAATTGGTGGGTTCAGTCCACTTTTCTCTGTGATTATTGCTATTGTGAACTTATTTTTTCAAGCTTATTCCTTTTTGCATTTTCTTTTAGATGCTTCTTTGTTTTTCTCTCTTGGTCTTTTTTTTTTTTTTTTTTAACCGATTGGGTTTTGTTTATTTTCCCTATTTCTATGTGTATTTCCCTTTTCTCATGCTCTTTAGAATTTATACACTCAATTTCTTTTTGTTTTAGTGGTAACCTTTGAAGTTTTGCCATGTATATGTAACAAAGTCTAGTATTGAGTAATATCTTATTCTACTTCTTCCTGAACAATTCAAAGACCTTAAAACACTGACACTGATTTACCCCTGCTTGAATTACATGCTGTTGTTTTTCAATATTATATTTGAATCATAACTTTTTTTTTAAGTTGGAGTCTCACTCCATCGCCCAGGCTGGATTACAGTGGTTCACTGCTCACGGCCATCCCAGCATTGACCTGCTGGGCTCAGTCGATCCTTCCACCTCAGCCTTCCAAGTAGCTGGAATAGGTGCATACTAACATGCCCAGCTAATTTTTTTCAAAAATTTATTGTAGAGACAAGGTCTTGCCAAGTTTCCCGGGCTGGTCTCGAACCTGTAGGCTCAGGCAATCCACTCGCCTTGGCCTCCCAAAGTGCTGGAATTACAGGTTGAGCCACTGAGCCCAGCCTGAATCATAACTTTTATCATTCAATTTAAAGAAGCAAATGTTAACTTTGTAGATCCTTCTCTATTGCTTATGTTTTCTATTTATTTCATTCCCACTCTTATCTTTATTACTCCTTCCCTTCTACTTACTTTGGACTTAGTTTGCTCTTCTTTTCTATATAATTAAAATGAAACCTTAGGTCATTTATTTTAAACCTTTTCCCTTTTCTAAAATGAGTATCTTAAAGCTATATAAAAGTTTATCTAAGCATTACTTCAGCTGCACTCCACAAATGTTGATAAAACTATAAGGAAAATATACATATACAAAGTATGCATCTATTAAAAAACTAAAAGGAAAACAGAAAAAAATACAAATAGAATTGGAAATTTTAGCACTCCATTTTCAGTATTGATAGAAGAAATAAGTTTTAAAAAATCAGTAAGGATAGAGTAGATTTGAACAACACTATTAACCAACTTAATCTAAGTGACATTTGTAGGACATTACATCAAAAAACTTTAAAACATACTCTGTTTTTCCAGTGTGCATAAAACATGATCAAGTTAGACATCATGGGGCATAAGACACCTCAATAAATGTAAAAGTATTGGAATCATGTAGAGTATGTATTTTATTAAAATGAAATTACACTGGATGCAGTGGCTCATACCTGTAATCCCAGCACTTTGGGAGGTTGAAGTTGGAGAATCACTTAAGCCCAGCTTCCAAGACCAGCCTGGGCAACATAGCAAGACACTTCTACAAAAAAAAAATCAATCAAAAAATAAATAATTGGGGGACAGTGGCGCCCACCTGTAGTCACAGCTACTCAGGAGGCTGAGGTGAAAGGATCACCTGAGCTCAGGAGGTCAAGGCTGTGGTGAGTCATGATTGTAGCACTGCACTCCAGCCTGGGAGACAGAATGAGAACCCGACTCAAAAACAAGAAAGAAAGCAATGAAATTATAAATCAATAACAAAAAGATACCTAGAAAATGCCATGAGTCTCCTACATAATAACCTTCAAGTTGTGAACCTTCAAAGATGCAAACATGTGTTCACATGCCCAATTACATAAGTTAGTTCTGCATGTCTGGCGTACATTGCCACGTGCGTGCATCCTCTATAAGTGGTTGTGCTTTTGTGTACTTTACTATACAGGACTGTAGAGTGCAGTAGTACAGTATCTTTATGAGAAAAAAAGCTACTATGCAGACATCATTGAATTATTTTTTCAAGAGGGTAGATAGAATTGAATCCAGCAAGAAACCAGAACCTGTGCCATCAACGTCAGCCATGAGTGAAATTGCAACTTGCCATCCATCTCCTATTGCTGACAATCCTTCAACTCTACCATCTCCCACCTCCTCTCCTCCTCCAGCCAGTAACACTTCTTGCCTGGTCACTCTACGCCAGCCCCTGCATGCCAGTTGTTATACTGTACGACTGTACTTTTCAAGGTACTGTACTGTAAGATTAAAAATGCTTTCTTTATTTTCTGTGTGTGCTTACTGTTTGTGTATTATTTGTGTAAAAATATTATAACCTATTACAGTACAGTATTATATAGCCAATTGTATTTTCTGGATACCTAGGCTAAGTTTGTTGGCCTTATGAACAGATTGGACTTAAGAGCATACTTCCGGAACAGAACTCATTCATATGTAGGGAACTTATGTACTCAAGTAATCTTCCCACCTCAGCCTCCTGAGTAGCTAGGACTACAGGTATGGACTACTGTATGTACCCTTGTTTTTATTCTTCTCCAATGTATCTAAATTTTTTAATTAAACAACACATTTCTAAATAACTGTCAAATCAAATAAGAAGTCGCAAAGGAAATTAGAAAATATTTTGAACAGAATGTTATCCAAAACCCAGTTTTTGGATCACCTGATCAATGGAAATCCCACCCATATTTTGACTAGGTGCTGCCCCCTGGAGGGAAGTGGCCACAGCTCACCACTCACCTATGATAATTTAGTTCATCAAGCTTCCTCATGCCCACAGCTCATTGCTAAGCCTGTATTTTAAAATATGGTTTTTATTCTATCCAGGTTTTTATTGTCACTACTGGAGCAAAGTCTTTCTTACTTTTGTTCTACTTCTCTCCCTCTCTCTCTCTCTCTCTCTCTCTCTCTCTCTCTCTCTCTGTAGCAAGGTCTTGCTCTGTCACCTAGGCTGGAATGGTGTGATCATAGCTCACTGTAAGCTTCAAGCTCCTGGACTCAAGCAATCCTCCCACCTCAGTCTCCTGAGTAGCTAGGACTACAGGTATGCACTACTGTATGTACCCTTGTTTTTGTTCTTCTCCATTGTAACCAGATGTGAAATACTTCTATTATGTTTCTTGAATCTGTAGATTTATCTCTTTCTTGTCAGTTCTGAAAATTTACTATTATCTCCTCAAACTCTGCATCTTCTTTGTACTCTCTATTCTTTCATTTTGCAACTCTGTACAGTTCTTTCTATTCTACCTCTGTATCTCTTTTCTTTCTGATTTTTATTCTTTTGTCTTTTTGTATTTTATTTTGAGAAATTTTCTCAGATGTAATTTTCAATATACTAATTCTCTCTTCAGTTGTGTCTAATCTGATGCTTAATCCATTCAATGAAGATTTGATTCCAGTAAGTATGTTTCTCATTTTAAGAAGTATCATTTGGCTGGGCTCCGTGGCTCAGCCTGTAATCCCAGCACTTTGGGAGGCCGAGGCAAGTGGATTGCCTGAGCCCTTGGGTTCAAGACCAACCCGGGCAACTTGGCAAAACCTCGTCTCTTCATCTCTACAATAAATCAAAAATTAGCCAGGCGTGGTAGTGTGTGCCTATAGTTCCAGCTACTTGGAAGGCTGAGGCAGAAGGATCACCAGATCCCATCAGATCGATGCTGGGGTGGCTGTAAATTTGCTACTACACTCCAGCCTGGGCAACAGAGTGAGACATCAACTCAAAAAAAAAAGTATCATTTGTCTATGTTTCTCAAATCTTCCTGTTCTTTACTGGAAGTCTCTTGATGTTCAGTGTGTGTGTGTGTGTGTGTGTGTGTGTGTGTGTGTGTGTGTGTGTGTGTGTGTGTAATTGTGTCTTTTATCTCTTTAAATGTTTTACAGTTTCACACAGAATCCTAATCTGAATTAATATCAACTCCAATATCCTTAGTCCTTAGGGGTCAAAATGTTTTTGCTGTTACTCTTTCCTCTGACTCTCATTCATGCTTACTTGACTTCTTTTGTGCTTAGAAATCTGATTGAGAGTTCTTTGCTTCGTCTTAATCCTATAGGCCCAAATTGAAGCTTTTACTCTGAACAAGTAGACTGTCCTTTATATCCTAATTTGTACTTGCCAGAGGCTTATCACAGAAACAAAGATATAAAAAGCCTTCAAAGCCAACATAAAAGGAAACAGCTCACCTACAAAAGAAATAATGATGGCAGATTTCTTAACAGCCAAGCCAGAAGCCAGAAGATACTTACAAAATGATAAAAAGAAAAGAAAATATCAACTTAGAATTGTATGAAGCAGACCAGATGTGGTGGCTCAAGCCTGTAATCCCAGCACTTAGGAAGGCCAAGGAGAGAAGATTGCCTGAGCCCAGGAGTTCGAGAACAGCCTGGGCAATTTGGTGAGACCTTGTCTCTACAATATATCAAGAAATTAGCTGAGTGTGATAGCACACGCTTGTAACTCTGGCTACTTGGGAGGCTTAGGCAGAAGGATCACCTGAGCCCAGCCCGTTGATGCTGGGGTGGCTGTGAGCATGCCACTGCACTCCAGCCTGGGCAACAGAGTAAGACTCTGACTCAAAAAAAAAAAAAAAAAGAATTGTGTGAGGAGGAACCCAAAAGAACTAGGAATTTATTTATAAAAATTGTGTATTTATTCTTACATGTTTAAACTGCAGTCACCTTCAAAGGACTCTCCATTTGATGCAATACACCTATCAAGATGCTCAAAACAGTTTTTGAACTTGTCAATTTTGATGTCTTTTGTGCTTCTGCCATTTTTGTTTCACCTCTTCCACATCAGCAAAATGCTTACCTTTGAGGACTTTTTCATCCAGGGAAACAAACAAACAAAAAACTCGTTTGGGGTGAGATCTGGGGAATAGGAAGGGTGGGGCCTAGAAGTCATGTCGTTTTTTGTCAAAAACTGTTGAGGTGTGGTGTGGTGTGGGCAGGTGCATTGTCATGGTGGAAGAACCAGTCGCCTGTTTGCTACAATCAGAGCATTTCTTCTGCAATGCAGCCGTTCACAACAATGTTAGCTGATATGCTGCTTCTGATGGGTTCCTAAAGCACTTACCCAGTGAGGGAAGCCTGTACTACATGGAGTCCACCCTCTAAATTTATAATTCTGGGGTTCTGGGGGAGTTCCCTTCTCATATTTCCAGTGTAACTATCTTTCAGGAATTAGGGTAAAATAAGGGCATGCTTAGACAAAAATTTAGTTCACCACCAACAGACTCTCATTATAGAACTTCTAAAAAATGCTTATTACAATATCTGTGATCACTTTTAAATAGTTCATCATAGACAGTGTGTCCCAGACTACAGGGTGATTGGCTGGCATTATATTAGGTGACAGATTTCAGAGACAGGGAGCACTTCTGCTATCCATATCTAGAACAACACCCCAGGCTTGCAAATTAGTAAATTGAATGTCAGACATGAGTTTTCATTGATGAGATTAACAACTTGTTAAATAGCATGATGATTCAGTAAAAGGTTTTCATGGTTAAATTTAAAGACATTAAAGATATGTCCATTTATTTTAGTGACACTCCCCACCATTGCATAAAATAGGATACAGGAATCTAGTGAGCCCTGTAGCCTGCACCCAATGCTGCCTGAGACCTGAGCTCCGGAAGGTCTTGTATCTGGGCGACGGCAAGAATAACTACTGTTTGTCTGATGCCCACCATAGGAGTAAAAGAACCTTTCCCTGAGATAGTATGACATCTACCTGTAGTGCACTGTCTCTGCAAGATGATGGATAGAACACCCAAAAGGATGAGACCCTGAGCCTCATCAGCATATAAAACTGCTTTGTATCCCTTACTTATAACAATTTGTTTATTAAACATCTATATTTGTGGCAGAATTTAGAGTGGGAGAAGCAAGTAGCCCATCCATGTCCACCTTGAACTTCTAACAGTTAACCAATATCTACCAAAACAAAGCTAAAAGTTGACTTGACCAAATTGGTTTGGATTGTTTACATCATCTCACACAGCAAGTTAACAGGAAAGATCTTTTGTAGGCGCCCAACATGGATGCCAGCAAGGCAGTGTGAGTTTGTCACTGTGTCATTTTGTTTATATAAACCAGAGGTGGGGATGAGATGTGGAAGGAGACTACTTAGAAATAAATCCATGGCATTGTAACCAAACAACTGTAAAACGCTAGGGAAACTGGCGGGGTGCAGTGGCTCATACCTGTAATCTCAGCACTTTGG